>NC_056748.1:224970390-225127890 GCF_019279795.1 Protopterus annectens
ACTTTATTGCCAGGCAGTTACAGTTCTCTTACCTGGATGACCTGTGGGGGGAATGTTTGTTAACACTACCTGACTGATTCTATACATATTCACAAAATCTTAGTTGAAATTATGCATACAGCTTACTACCACTCCTGGGATTTGAACCATGGCTGTGTCTGCTAAAAATATAACAATATGTGGTTCATCAGAGTGCGCTATTGAGAAACTGCTGTCTTTTCCTTCAGTGTTTTCTAAGTCTCAATTGGTTGTACAATCTTACCTTGTAATTGCAACATTCTTATACAGACATTCATAGACATATTTTTTTATGCAGCACAGTGTGGGAAACAGTGGTTAACACAACATCACTATTCAGAATTCAGTTCTTGGTGAATGCAACATTTCATGCCATGCAATACCAGAGTAAACACAACCAGTCCATGATTTAGAACTTTATTGCCAGGCTGTTACAATTTTATTTAAATATGACCTATATAGGACTATTACTGTCATATTGTCTAGTTTAGTCAGTACAAACCATACACATTTTTTATACTGCCAGGTGACATTCTACTCCTTTATATTTATTTGGTATGACTACTACAAGCATGATTGTTACCAGCCTTGCGACACAGCCTTTGCCACCTACTGGCATGGGCTTCCTTGTTCACAGCCTGCTCAGCTGTAGCTGTAATGGAAATAGAGAGACATTTAGGCATACTTATCCATCACATACACAGGTGGAATTTGGTAAACAGTTATTGCTATAAATACTTGCACACTGTTGGGACAGTACCCGTTTCTCTTGCTTATTGGACCCATTGTTCCAAGAGCTCCCTCTTCCTCCATTTCAAGTCGGCATAGTGGTGCTGGACCTGCTCACCAGTCCAAGGGATACCAGTGGCACTGGTGAGATCATGGGCGAGACTTTCCCAGGCTTCTGCTAAGTATTGTGAGCTCTGTTGCTGGTCCTGCAGCAGTCTCACATCATGTTTTTTTTTTACCAGGAATCCTCCAATGACCTTGGACTCCTGTATGCCCCAGCGCTGTGCCCGAAAGTGCTTGCTCTTTCAGATAACTGCCATACTGCCTACAGTGGGGAACTACAACCAGTTATGAGCTGTATTTCCACCTGCAGGGTTTAAATAAGGCCAATTTCCCTCCCTTTGCCATGACTGGATGGTTTTGAATATGCTGAGTTAAACTAAGCTATGGGCAAACCTGCTTAGCTAAGGTTGGCAGTGCTTAAAGGGGCAGGTTCAGCACTGCTTACCAATGGGCAAATCCACTTAGGTGGGCAATTCATTGCTTAGCATTCATATGCACACAATGCTTACACCCAGTCAGCATAGCTGTGCAATGCTTAGCATTGCTTATATTTTATTTTATTGGACTACTGCCTGTATGGGATTGATTCATCATGCATTACATAATATAAATTTGTTTACCTTCCCTGACATCCCCCAATGTGCTGTAATTACATTTATTCTTGTGTGACTATACTGTATGGGGCGCTTGTGTTTATATGGGGATTTCACTATTTTATTACACTAACACCTCACATCTGGGCCTAATACACTATTCTGGTTGAGAAATATAAGTTACTTCCTACATAAATATACAAATGATTTAAAATTGTAATGATTACACATACAAAATGGAAAGGGTTTTGGTGAGGCTTGAACTGTAAATGACTACATGTGAGGTGCATGCTCTAACCACTACACTATTGCACTTACGCTTATGTTGGATGTCTATTGCTATTTAACTTATCGTGCCATTTCAGCTGGGCTAAGCATAGCTAAGCAATGGGCACACCCATGCAGCTATGCTTAAAGTTTATTGCACATGTGAAAAAAAATATTTGTTGCATTTTTTACTTTGTACCCTTTAGAATATCCATGCTAATGCTAAACCTGTTATTCTATCAACTCTCTTGGTTTGTAGGGACAATTATCCCTTATGGCTTTGTCCAGATTTCTTACTCTGATGGGTTAAGAGGTGAGCATTGTATACTTCATACCCTGCCGAAAATTCATACTAATGCTAAACCTGTTATTCTATCAATGTCCTCGGTTTGTAGGGACAATTGTCCCTTATGGCTTTGTCCAGATTTAATTGCTGTACGGCAATTCTGATCTGCAGGGGGCATGTGTATTGTGAGATCACTGCTCTCAGACACACCCCCTACACTTGTACACAGAACCATGTCTATGCTACAGCACGGCAGCATGCCTTCATGAATATGCATGGTGCACTGCTGTGCTGCATGGGTAAAGTCCATTCTGTGCAGGAATAAGCTATTCCTGCATGAAAGTTTACTGAATCTGGGGAAAGGCTTCCTCTCCTTACCTTATGCATCGCAGTACTTTGTGGTTGTTGACCAACTATGGCCATTTGATGAATTGTTTTACAATGTTAAATGTTTTCAGCACTTTAATGTTTCACTTTTTCACATTCAATTATATGCCATTCACTGTAATCTGTATTTGATACGCGAACACAGACCCATGCTACAGTACTACTGCTAGACTGTCTTTATATAATTTTTACTTATTATTTATTTCTTTTAATGTTTGTTCACCAGCTAAGTGCACCAGGCTATTTAGCCTTTTCATCCACAATCCATGCTCAAAGAACAGAAAATACATCACAGTCCTTCAATCAACAATATTATATACAAAATGAGTACATAGCAAAATTTAGAGCATAGTAAGAAAGGTTTGTTAAATGTCTTCTAGTATTCATGATATGTGATGGTAAGTTACCTAACCTTTGTCATGGTAGCAACTGTAGGCAGACTCAGTAAGGAGATGCTGATGTCTGTAGACAATTGGTTCCAAGTAGCAGGTAGCATAAAAAAAGCTATCTGACCTACAGCAATTTTAAACAGAGGGTGTACTAGAGTGAAACTGCTGTCCTGTGTACTTCTGAGCACATAAGGGTTGTCTTGTAAAGGTGGTTTTACTCTTAAATGGGGACAGTGACTGTGTTTTAACACTCTGTGAATTAAAGTGCTTAGATGTAAAGTTGCCCTGGCCAGCATTCTAAGCTACTTGGAACTTTCTAGAAAATTGCAGTGGTGCATTTGGGGTCCTGCTAATAGAACGAAACAACAGAATTTATCCTCCACAGTCTGCATTCTGTGTCTATTGTGGACTGAATGCATAATGAGAAAAGAAAGGCCATATTCAAAGGAAGCAAGGCCATATTTATTTATTTATTTATATTATTTATTTATTTTACATTTGTTAACCGGGCTAGTCTAGCTGGATACATATCCTTTTTCAGTAGAGGCCCGAGGAGAAAAGCTCCAACATAGTAGTTAATACAATATAACAATACAAGTGAAAACAGTAAGAAAATATTGTACATTTTCCAAAATACACAATGATTGAGAATTTTTTTTTACATAGTTGTTAAAAAGACAGCAGAGCAATCAGAAGGTTATTTATAGCTGAGGTATCTTATAAGCAGATAGTAAATAGAGCATTTCAAGAAGAATAAACATGTTTGCCATTGTTGATAGATTTGGACGTTTGGAAAGGGGTTGAGAATATATGTTTAGTCAGGTTCACGACATGGGCATAGCCATTGTTTTTTGAGATATTCTTTTAGGTTGTTTTTGAACTGATGGTGTGAGGTTGTGCTTCTAAGGTAGTTTGGCAGGGAGTTCCACGGTTTGCCAATGGAGTTGGCAAAGAGGGCATCACCACCTGAGTTCTTGGCAGTGATGGTTCGGATCTGGGTGCTGTTGGATGATCGAAGGCTATTGAGGTTAGTATATGGGGTCAAAATGCTAGATAGTGAGGGAGTTCTATCCGGTTGGTTGATTAGTTTGCAGGCTTCAGTGAGTTGGTTAAGTTTGAGAAGATTTGGGAGTTCCAACCAGCCAAGTTTCCTCAGGTTGAAACAATGGTGGGTGCGATAGGGGGATCCAGTAATAAATCTAGCAATGTGGTTGTAGGCAGTAGAGAGCATGTTAAGTTCACGTTTGTTGAGGAAAGAAAAGACTGGGGAGGCATAGAGGAGGGTGGAGAGAAGATGTGTGCGGGCAATAGTTAATTTGGCAGTTGGGGTTAGGTAGTTTTTTATTCTGTACATGGAACCTAGTTTTTTGTTAAGTGACTTTACAGTTTGTGTAATGTGAATGTCAAATTTGAGTTTATGATCTATAGTTACACCTAGTAGTTTGGTACTGGCGACAGGGGTTATGATAGTCCCATTGTTAGATTTAACATGGAAGGTTGTATTGTCGTTACTTGGGAGTTCAGTTCCAAGGGTTAAGTAAACGTTGGGAGAAAATAGTAGCAGTTTGGTTTTGGTTGGATTAAGTAGGAGTTTCAGATCTGTGAACCATTTTTCTACTAGAGAAAAACAGTGTTGAGTGGTAGTTTGGAGATTTAGGAGAGAGACATCAGAGCAGATCAAGGTGGAATCATCGGCGTATTGGATGCAGGTGGATTTTGGGATGACTGAGTGTAGGTCATTTATGAAGATGGAAAAAAGAAGTGGACCCAGAATTGAGCCTTGAGGAACGCCAATGGTATTGGGGAGTAGGCCTGATAGTCTGTTTTGCCACCGGACAGCTTGTTGCCTACCAGTGAGGTAAGCCTGGAACCAGGTTAGTGCTGGGGTGTCCAGATGTAGGGTTGCAAGGTTGTTTAGAAGGAGTTGGTGATTGACCATGTCGAAAGCTTTCGATAGGTCGAGAAAGAGGGCGGAGGATATTAGTTTGTTATTACGATTGTTATTAATGGAGTTGACAAAGGAGAGGAGGGCCGTGGTGGTACTGTGGTGGGGGCGAAAGCCGTGCTGGGAGTTGGACAGGAGATGGTTACAGGTTAAGTAGTGAAGAAGTTGTTTGTGGATGCATCTTTCCATGATTTTCGCTATTGGGGACAGAATAGCTATTGGTCTATAGTTAGATATTTCTGTGGAGTTACCTCCTTTGTGAAGCGGAATGATGTAGGAGATCTTCCAGATAGAGGGGATGTTGGCTTCAGTTATGGTTCTATTGATAAGGATTGATATTGGGTAAGCAATTACATCAGACGCAATTTGTAAGAATTCCGCTGGGAGGTGGTCTGCCGCAAGGGTGGTTGGTTTGAGCTTTTTTAAGAGGGTACGTATGTAAGCGGTAGAGACTGGCTTTAAAGTGAAAGGGGTAGGGACAGTGTCTTGTGGTTTTGTGGTTGATGGGGGGTTGGAGATAAGTTGATTGGCTAGGGTTTGGATTGTCTCGGTGAAGAAGGAGTTAAAGGTATTAGCTACATCTTCCTGACTTTTCTCAATAAGTATTTCGGGGTTGGGGTAGTGGTTTTACCTGGGTGCAGGAGGTTGTTAAAACCTGCCCAGAATTTTTTTGGGTTATTCTGGTGTTTGTCCTGGAGGAGGCAGAAGTATTGTTTTTTGTCTTGGGTAATGGCTGTTTTGGTGGTGTTTCTTAGCTGTTGAAATTTAGTACGATTTTGGGGGGTTTTTGTTGCTCTCCATGTATCCCAGGCTTGGTCACGGAGTTTAATTTTGTTTTTTGTTTCACTAGTTAGCCAGGGAGCTATACGGACTTTGGATCTAATTTGTCTATGTGGGGCATGTGCATCAAGTATCTTAAGGAAAGTGTCGTTGAAGTGGGACACACTCTCCTGGAGGGGTAGAGTTTTTAATAGGGTCCAGTTACAGGATTTTAGGTCATCAAGAAATAGTTGTGGAATAAATTTCTTTTTGTTTCTGATAAGTCTATATAGGGGGGGGTTGGAATTTAGGTATTTATGTTTAATAATATAAGTTATTAGATGGTCACTGAGATCACTGGGGAGGGTACCTGTGGTATAGTTGTTTGAGTCTCTGTTGGTGAGGATCCAGTCAATGGTGCTATCTTTTTGTAGATTATTGCCTATCCTAGTTGGGATGAAATATGTTGGGAAAAACCATGTAGGTTAATGGGTTGTGGGATAGTGTTGGTAGAACAGAGAGACCAGGCAATATTGACGTCCCCAAGTACTATGGTTTCTTGTGGGTAGTTGGTGGCTAACCAGCTTAGGGTTTGCTCTAGGCTTTCTGTGTTCTTCCCTGGTGGGATATAGGTAACTATGAGGTTGATGGATTTTTGAGTGTTTAGGACTATTTTTAGGGCTATAAGTTCTAGGTTGGAGATAATAGGGGGTTGTAACGGATTTCTAAGGATACTCAGGGTATTTCTGAACATAACAGCTATTCCGCCCCCTTTTTTCTTAATGCGATCGGCCCTGAAGATATTATATCCGGGTGGGAGGATCTCTTGATCTTTAGTGGTAGGTTTTAGCCATGTTTCAGTTAGACACATAATGTCAGGAGAGTGAGTTTCTATCATGGCATGAAGGTTGTGAATTTTATTGTTAATACTTCTTAGGTTCTGATGGAATATTAGAAGGGAGTCAGTAGGTTTTCTGGTTAGTTTAGTGGGGTTAGAATCTGGTACATTGGTGGGTCCTGGGTTGGGATGGATATCACCATCTAAGTTGATTTGATTTTTCAGGTAAACCAGGAATCTTTGTAGTTTAAGTAGTAATTTGAGGTTAGTTTTGTTAGTTTGAGTTTTGGGGTGATAAAGTGTGGGATGGACTACTTTGGGGGCTAGAGTTTTGCCCTGGTAGAGTGAAGGTGGGATAGAAACTACATGGTGGTTGGATTGGGAGTTAGTATGGCGCTTATGGAAGGATTCCTAACAGAGATTGGTTTTCATACTTTGTTAAGAAATAGAAAGTCACGAGTACTATTAGTGTGAGGGGGGTGATGGAATAGATGTGTTTGGCCATGATGGAGGTAGGGGGAGATATAGTGTTAGAAATGGTGGTGGGGGTGGGCCTAGGAGTGGGAGGGTAAGTCAGAGGAGATTTGGATTTGCAGGGGGGGAAAGTGGGAGGGGCTTGCTTTGGCTATAAATGTAGGGGTACTGGGGGCGGGTGGGATAAGGGGGCAGGGAGGGGAGCGGAGTGGGGCTTTCACCATCAGGATTCCCCAGGGTCATAGTGAGAGCAGTCTTCCAGGTAAGTTTCATCAACTGCCAGGTTCCTGGAACTAGATATACTTATTAGCTTATAACAAGAAAATATGCTATAAATTTACCCTGTAGTTTAAGTTATTTTACGTGGAGGTTCTTCAATTTCCCCTTTTGTAAGGTAAATTACTGGTCAGGGATTTTCACAGTGGTTTGTCGTCCCGGTAGGAGCTTTTTTGGGTCTTGGGGACCTCAGGTAGTTGTGCCAGGGTAGGGGGGGGTTCCTGTGATAAGAGGGAAGGAGATAGGCGGTTAGCATAAGTAAGGTTTACACAGTCTAAAGCAGCATAATCCTCAGTACAGTCTGTAAACAAATGTTCTTAAAGATCACTTTAGGTTTTTCCCGCTACCAAAGTAAAGTTCAAAGCAATTAATATTGTTATAATGAGCACTTTCTATAACAACATGAAAAAATATGCAGTACACAATTGGTCATACAATTAGGTTAGAAAGGAAGCCGCCAGCTTCCTGTTAGCAGACACGTGCAATGTAGATGCTTAGATTATGGCAGCAGCATCTAAAAAAAACATGTCGCTGTTGAGATAACAGCAACTGTGGCCAGTATGTGCCCTTATTACATACAGTACCTTAATAGTAACTATAGATGTCCACGGTCCTGTCCTGTACTTAACTAAGTAAAAAGACGCTGGAAATGCGTCAGCGGCACGTGGAGAGCATTGGTATGTAGCTTTGTACCTCTGCGACTAGTAGGCAAACACGCCACAAAGACAGAGTTTTACAGAATAAACATTCAGTTTGTATAAGGCTGTAAGTCGTCAAGCAGTATACTCGCGAATTACATTACCAACAGAGTAGACTCGTACAACAAAAGTAATCTATCTCAGTACATTGCAGAATAGAAATAAGCAGGAATGAGCCACTACGCTCACATGAAGCTACCAGGCTATACAGTATTACACAGGTTTGAGTGCAAATCACATTACCAAACAGAGTAGACTCGCACAGAAAAAGTAAACCATCTCAGTACATTGCAGAGTAGAAATAAGCCGAAGTGAGCCAAAACGATCACATAAAGCTACCAGGCTATACAGTATTGCACAGGTTTGAGTGCAAATCACATTACCAAACAGAGTAGACTCGCACAGCAAAAGTAAACCATCTCAGTACATTGCAGAGTAGAAATAAGCCGAGATGAGCCAATACGATCACATAAAGCTACCAGGCTATGCAGTATTACACAGATTTTAAGTTTATTCTTGTCTGTCTGTGAGTTACCTTTCGGCCGGGAGATACGCCCGGGCAATCGGACAGGCAATACCAATTGTAAGGAGGAGTAAGTGTTCGCAG
The DNA here is from genome assembly GCF_019279795.1 of Protopterus annectens. Classification (NCBI taxonomy): domain Eukaryota; kingdom Metazoa; phylum Chordata; order Ceratodontiformes; family Protopteridae; genus Protopterus; species Protopterus annectens. The sequence continues at coordinate 224,978,720 of NC_056748.1, forward strand.
AGTACCTGAGGGACTATTTGATAACTTCCTTTCACCGTCAGGATTCCCCAGGGTCTTAGTGAGAGCAGTCTTCCAGGTAAGTTTCATCAACTGCCAGGTTCCTGGAACTAGATATACTTATTAGCTTATAACAAGAAAATATGCTATAAATTTACCCTGTAGCTTAAGTTATTTTACGTGGAGGTTCTTCAATTTCCCCTTTTGTAAGGTAAATTACTGGTCAGGGATTTTCACAGTGTTTTTTCGTCCGAGTAGGAGCTTTTTTGGGTCTTGGGGACCTCAGGTAGTTGTGCCAGGGTAGGGGGGGGGTTTCCCTGTAGCTTAAGTTATTTTACGTGGAGGTTCTTCAATTTCCCCTTTTGTAAGGTAAATTACTGGTCAGGGATTTTCACAGTGGTTTGTCGTCCAGGTAGGAGCTTTTTTGGGTCTTGGGGACCTCAGGTAGTTCTGCCAGGGTAAGGGGGGTTCCTTTCGGCCGGGAGATACGCCCGGGCAATCGGACAGGCAATACCAATTGTAAGTTTAGGTGTTAAAATACTTTTAGCAATGGCTCTGCAATCAGCATGTGAAAGGATGTGATTGATCTTGTAACATAGTTTTAATTGAGCAAGGACTTTATTAGTTACAAAATCTGCACATGTGTTTATAAAAAATTTACTTTAATGTATGTGTATTGCACAGTGGAATTAATTAATTGTTGAAATCTTGATATTCCTCTGTCATAAGTTTAAATACCTTTGCTTTAAAAGATGCTTTACACATTGTTATAGTAGTTTTGTATACTCAGCAATGGCATTTTTCTCCCCAGGCCTCCGCTTAAAAGGGATTTTAATTTCCAGTTGGATTTTGTCAGTAAACAAATGTAAATAAGTAAATAAATCATCCACCTGTTGAAATAAAATAGTCAAATTTGCTGTCACCTTACATATAGGACTCATCATTTCAGAAGCTTGAAACAGCTGGTTTGAGCTACCCAACTATTTAACATACTTCCAACTTATTACTGCACACAATCTTATACATGCACTAGAAAAATGCCCAGCACTAAAAGACACCCTGCAAAAGTACTCTCCAGATAGAGATCGTCACTTAACCAATAAACTCATAGTAATCACAGCAAAGTCTAATAACACAGTGTGTGACTTATTATATTCCAATTATGTAGCTAAGGTCTGGAACACCAGTCCAACATACAAAAAACACATCATGAAACTTTTTGCCTTTGAACCTTTACCAAAATAGCATCTAAACCACACATGTTCATGCACATGCTCCTCACCTGAGTAATTCTATTTTCCCTTGTCATCTCATACCCCCTATCCCTTTATAGCCTCTTTCTCTTTCTACACAACAAGTCTTTCTGTCACTCTTGTTCAGTTACCATCCTATATTGATCTGCACTTTACATTCCAGTTTGCTCTGGCCTACCACTTTATTAATTTCCTTCAAATATTATCCATTACCCTCTTATAACTAGGTTCTATGTCAGTAATTACCTGTTATTCCTACCCCGACTATCCTTGACTTATCAGCTATACAAATGTCTCCCATCCTTCCCCTTCTAGCTTTGACTGTTATCTACCTACCAAAGGTGTTTCACACTTCTTACATGACATTTTATTTATTCCTAACATTTATATTGTAACCCCTCCTGACCTGTGTCTTATGTGTCATTTCTGATGTCTGCTTGTCAAATATATTGAACATAAACTGTTTGCATACTAAATGTTTAATTCTTGGAATTTAATGTACTGGATACTGTTACAACAGAAGAAATGCCTATTTTATCTTTATTATATATTGTCACTACAGAACAATTACCTATTTGCATTTAGATGTTATGTTGCACTTTTATGAAAGGTTTTGAGTGGCTGATCAAAAGGCATCTTTCATTATGTGTACCTCCTGATTTTGACCCTCTGCAGTTTGTGTGCAGAGCTAACTGATCCACAGATAATGCCATATCAGTAGCACTGCACATCTCCCTTGAGCATTTAGTGGGCAAAGACAACTATGTGATGATGCTATTCATAGACTAATGCAGCTGATAGAAAAACTGGCACATATAGAAATCATTAAACATCTCTATAACTGGAACCTGTACTTCCTGATTAAGAGACCACAGAGAGTGTGTTTGGGTAAGAACACATCAAAGTGCATCACTGTTAACACTGGGGCTCAACAGGGATGTGTTCTCAGCCCACTGTTATTCACCATCCTGACCAACGACTGCTATGCTAGGCCAAGCCCAACCATATCATCAAATTTGCTGATGACAATACAGTCATGGAGCTCATCACAAAGGAGGATGAAAGGGCGTACAGAGAGGAGGTGTCATCTCTGATCAGATGGTGCGAGGGGAACAACCTTGACCTGAATGTAAGCAAGACCAAAGAGATTATCATCAACTTCTGGAAATGGAGAACAAACCACCCAGCACTCAGGATCAATAGTGTAAGTGTGGAGAGGGTTAAGAGTACAAAATTCCTGGGTGTACAATATCAGAGGTTTTCTCGTGGTCGGGGAAACACCAGCCAACTGGTCAAGAAAGTGCACCAATGCCTCCACTTTTTAAAAAGGCTGACAAAAGCTAAGCCTCCTCCTCATATTCTCTCCACCTATAGAGGTGTGATAGAGAGTATATTCACCTGCAACTTCACAGTGTAATTTGGAAGCTGCACAGTTGCAGAAAGGTAGGTGCTACAAAGAGTAGTAAGGGTTGTAGAGAAGGTAATAGGTTCCAGTCTTACATCAATACATCTTTATTCTGCAAGAAGCATCCAAAAGTCCACCAAAATAATACAAAATAACACACATCTAGTGTATGGACTGTTTAAGCACCTGGCATTGGGCAGGAGATATCGCAGCCTCCGCTGCAGGACCTCAAGATTCAATAACAGTTTCTACCCTTCAGTGATTAGACTTCTGAATCCAGGCACTAGTCACAGGGGTCGGGACACATAATAAGTCATTTTTTATTTATTTGTGCAATATATACTTACATGTATTTCAAGTAAGTGCAATATTTATTTATTATATCCATAGTCAGTATTATTTAACCCATTCAAGTGCAATATTAGACAAATAACTTAGGCATTATTCAGTCTGTAGTGTATTTTGTATTACTTTATATAGGGTAGTTAATTTAACTCAGGAGAGGATATTTGTTTCATGTGTGAGTATTGGTAAAACTCTCTGCTCTTTCTTGGGTGTATTGGAAGTAGTATTGTATTTTAGTCATGCTTATTCCTTTACTTATTTGCATAGTTTCATTTTCCTTTGTAATCTTAAGAATTTAGTTGATGCACAAAATTTTGGTTAGGCTACAAGTGTGTAGTTCTAAATGATAATAAAGTTTACTTTAACTTTGACTTTGAGATGTCTTATGAACTATCCATGTAATGTATTTTTATAAAAAAAACTTGTTTTGTCATAAATACCTGTATGTATCTGCTGGTACTTGGGCTTTGCCCAGTCAGACTTTCCCAGTCAACAAAGGCAAACAAATAAATAATGCATAAATAAATAAATCAGCTCACATCAGTCAGTGGTCTTCCCACTCACAGAAATACACACATGCATAGTGCCTTCAGATAACCTTCAATTCTGCATCAGGGTTAGATTTGTGACACCCATAATTTTTCAATAAGAAGATCTTAATTATGTACCTGCCAAATGTGTGACACTGATGCTGTGACTTAGCAGTTAACAAAGTGATACCCTGATCACTTAATTTAGCTGTACAATTTTAATTAAATGCACCGAGTTTTAGTTATAGATAACATTTTGGAAATAACAGAATAAAGGAGGCAAGGCTGAGTATAAGAAAATAAGAGTCAGACTAAATAAAGCAGTTAACCAGATTAGAGCATATTAATAGACTCTGCTCAAGATTCAATATAGTCCCCGTAGGTTTTGCACAGAGCCTGCAAAGAGTGTTTTTGTGTATGCAATGTTGCTCAGTGTGCAACATTGTGCCATGCATATTAATGAGGCATGGCACTCATAGGCAAGGTTTTGCAGCTCCCACCAGTGTTGCTAGCCATGAAACCTCTAATATGAATGTGGGTCATACCTCTCAACCTTTTAGTGCAAGAAATCTGGACAAAACTAAAATAATGGGGGGTGACAAAGGCCCAAAAATAGGAAGAGATTTTTAAATATTACTTTTATAAATGTATAAAGTAGCTAGAATAATAGGGTTTGTGTTAGCATGCATTTTTTGAAGTATATAAAGTATGAAACTCAAATGTATTTCATTATTTCTTCACTTCAAATCTTCAGTGATTTTCCAGAAAACCACAAATTGTACAAGGAACAGCCCAAAAATATAAGGCAAAAATCTGGACAGTTGAGAGGTATGATGCGGATAGCATTTCTGTGTAATAAGGTTGCTGGCCACAATAGGGTACTGTATGACAGCATGGCAATTGTTTTCTCCTTTCTTGAATTTTCTTCATTAAAATTTGTTTGAGGCACTTCCATAGATTGTTTTCATAATTTCAACTATTTCTCCATTTTTATTTTTATTTTTTTATTTTTTTGGGGCTAGTGTTTGCGCGATGCACCATTTAGCACAAACGTGTTTGACCATGCTCATCTAGTTTGTGTGAAATGTGACAATGTACAAACTGGATGAATTTACCAACCAGGTAGCAGGCAAGACCTAGACAGCCACAACCATTAACCGGATACATTCGATTAACACTATTGGCCATTGCACAAACACAATAAGTGATGTTGCACTGCTATAAACAGTGAGAACTTTACAATGAATACTACGATAGGGAATGTCATGTAAGTAATCCTGTGGCAGAGGATGTTAAGTGTAGGGGTGGAGTAAAGCTGGGCCTGGGTTTTAGTACAGGGTATGCAAACTTTGTTTTCCTGTTGTGACACTGTAGATTTTAGCAATGAAGTACAATATACACAACTGTTTTCTCAGCCTTCTTGTGGTAACAGCTGTAAGTATAGGATTACTGTACACATGGTCCAGGCTTCAAATGCAGCATATTCCATGCATATTTAATGTTGCTCCACTTCACATTATAGTCATTCTCACTTGTAACACTTGACATATTGTAGCTGATATGAATATTTATATGTGTGAGTTCGGAGACACTGATATTGTGTCAGTTACTTATTTATCTATATATTGTCCATTTATTATCAAATTTATGACTGTGTGTATACTGTGTACTATGTTTATGAAAGTATATTTCTGATATCTGGACTGCTGTGGCCTCCTCATTTGATTAACACAGTAACGCAAGTGCCTGTATATCAGATAAACTTGATATTAAATGAATTGCTATTGCTGATCATCACTTATTATCTCACAAATACATTGCCAGGCAGTGCACACACTTGTAGACAGTGTTTGCATAATGGTAAGTGATGTACAACTTTTTCAAATGTTGCAAAACCAAAAAGTGTGCACTCTCAGTAAGCATGATATATGTAATTGGCAGGAAAACATCAGGATACAAAATGCAATTGACAGGAAATGCTCACTATACTTTGGGTTTTATCTATAGTAATCATGTCTGGTATTTCTGGGTTGCGGTGAGAGGAAAACAGGGGAGGACATTAGCAACTACATATGTAATATACAATTCACTGATACAAGTATCTGACTCTTTTCTGTTACCTTTACTTTTAAGACTACCAGCACCTAACATATAGCTTTTTACTGTTAAGACTACCCAGCTCATAACAGATACTCACTATACTACAGACTGCAGCAAGCAATCCTTGATGTGTGCATCTATTGCATATATGCATTTTCCAATTATACTGATTACAGTTTACATGAGGCCATTGGTGCCACTGCTTTAGAGGTCTGATGTTAAATTGCAATATTGATGAAAACTTAACAGTGTTGTATATTGGGAAGTGTAGTTTTTGAATCCACAGCCTCTGACTACTCTCTAATACTGAACTTTTGTTTTGACCTCCAGACTATTGCATACATACTGTCCTGTTAAAATTGAGAGATGCATGCTCAATTTGATACAAGTGTATAATAAACCAAAAAGGTGTCTATACTTTTAATGCTACAATAACAATAACAGTTCTATTCAGATGCATGCATACCACATGCTTCTAACAACCATGCCAATCTAAAGGCATAGGTTTGTTTATTCAGTTCTTGGTCTGTGACAGCTATAGAAAAAAAAAAAGAACAGAACATAATACCATTATGAATACCACTCCTGACTATATTGAGCTCTTAACTTTTACAAATAGTCTATGTAAGTGATACTTACACATCTGTGGGGTTCCCCAGTCCTACAGTTCTCTATTCAACTTTTGAGGGTATCTCTCTTCCTCATTCGGAGGTCTCTGTAGCGATTCCTGTATTGCTCACCAGTGCGGTGGATACCCATAGCATTGGCCAAAGCCTGAGCAAGACTATTCCATGCCTCTACCTTGTAATCTGAGCCACAGTACTTCCTCTGCAACAGTCTGGGCCCATCTTCATTCACTCAGACTCCAACAAGCACTTTGGACTCCTGAACACCCCATATTTGAGAACGGAATCTTAGAACCTCTCAACAAATGCCTGCCATGCCTACCACAGATCAAAACCAATGTAGAATGATGCTTTCTATCAGTTGCAGGTATTGTGCTTACTGAGATTGCACACTTTTTTGATTTTCAACATTTGAAAATGCTTTACATAACTTACCATCACACAAACATGGTACTCAAGGTTGTGGACTGACAGGCATTATATTTTGCCAATGGCCAATAGTATTAATTGAATGCATCCAGTTTATGTTTGCAGCTGTCTGGGTTCTGTCTGCTACCTAGGTAGTCCATTCATCCAGTTTGTGCACTGCTGCTCTACATGCAAAATAGATGAGCATAGCCAAACCTGTTTGTGCTAAGCACTGCATTGCTCAAACGGTGCCCCCCCCCAAGAAAACCCACAAACAACTGAGAAATAGTTGAAATGAGGAAAATCAATCTATGATGTACAAAGTAGAAATTGGTAGTATACAAGATATGTCTGCATAGTTCAGGATTTCAGCTCTCATGCTCTCCAATGCACTTTCAGAAAACAGGATGGGTGCCTTATCCACCTTTGCCACACAAACAGCTTTGTAGCAAAGAAATGAAATAATTCCCCACACAGCCAAATGCAACTGAATGTATACTGATATTAAGGAATAAACTGTTACTTGTACATTTATTATATTTAATATATTTGGGTGTAGTGTACTTAGTGATCACAAAACCTGTTATTATTATTGCTTGCAAATATACAGCTCTGTTTCTGTGTTTCTTGGTCATTTGTCAGTTATCTGACCAGTACTCAGAGACATGCAGTGTGTAAGTTAGTCTATATCATTTACCTTAAAATGTGTTAGTATATTAACTGGGAATACTATGACATGCAGTTGCCATCAAATGAAAGGCAGGTTGGAAAGCACAAACAAGCAAAGACTTGGGGAGGACAAAGGTGGGTTCCTGTTATGGCACATGCAAAGGTACACTGTTATTTTGAGGGGGAATCAAGCTGAACTACTGTTATGGCACAAACAAGGATGTGTTGCTCTTGTTACTCTCCTTCTTTTGCATCCTGCCTGTTTGGTCTTGTGAGGGTTGTGAAGTCAGAAACTGCAATGTGTCTCATTACTTGCTAACTTCTCTCTGTAATGATTTCCCATTACAGACGTGTGGTGCTAAACCGGTGGCATGCAGTGGTCATCAGTACTTTGGAGAGGTATGAATGTGTGAATCTTTGATGATGGAGGTCTACTACTTGGTAATGGATACATACAAGTCAAATAACTCTCTGCTGTCGCATGCTGCATTCATTTCTGTACAAATCTCCCACCTTTACCTGCTTACTGTTCCAAGTGATGAAATGCAAGGTCATGCCATAATATTATTATACAATGCAGTACATGCTCAGGACTTAACATGTAAATGCAGCATTTGCCACACTGTTAGTTCATGGCTGACTGTGATGCAAGCAATACACAGCCAATAATTGGGGAGGTAAAGGCTCTCTCTCTGAGCTGAGGCTGGCAGAGGTCTCAGAGTTTCTGCAGTGTGTGCCTGTCCACAGTGTTAGCATTCTACATTGTCCATGTTGTGCATTTGTGATAAGTTAAATGTGGCATGAAAACACTTCTCCATCTCAGCCCATGCCTATTGGCAGAAGCAGCAGCATTGCCTGTAGCCTCTAGCACATACAAATAGATTAAAGCAGTAGCAGCTCCTAACATTTCTGTATGTGTATACTTTCTGTGTCTGTATTCCACAACTTTTGAAATTTGCAAGAAAAACCGTCATGGAATCTACTTGGATATTTTATAACTTATTGAATAGCTTCACCAGATTGTTTGATTAGCATGCAGTTCAGCTGTTTATGCTGTAATTAGCATATCTGAAACACAGGCTAAGGCAGATGCAATCCATTCATAATGTACTCCATTATAAAAAGGCAAATGTACAGCTAGCCAGTCTGATGGTTAGGCATGTGATACATGTTTGCAGTACTTCACAGAAGTGTATTTCTTCACAAGATATCTTTACAGAGGAGTACTGAACTCCAGCAGGTATGCTACTATTGTGTTACCTACATAATGCATATGCTGGAATATATTAATGAATAATATGAAGCAAAGGCTTTTACACTTTTATCTGTATGCATTAGTTAGAAGTATACTGATGGCATAGCCTTATTTGTCAAGCCATTTTAGAGGTACACATGATTGACAATACCCGAAAACAGCATGCTGTGTGATAAATATGTACAAATGTTTCAGGACAAGATCCTTTGAAAGCACTTTCAGCATTTCAAAGATGTTTATTAGCAAAATGGTTCATTTGCTTGTTCTTTTGTGGGTTGGGGGGAGCAAAGAAGAGTTACTTTTATGTCACAAACTAGAATGGACTTTCTTTTGGGGGGTGAGCACAGCAAAATTATTGTTATGGAACAAATAAGGATATGTTGCTCTTGTTACTCTCCTTATTTTGCATCCGGCCTGTTGTTAGTATTTAACATCTGTAGGCTGTTTGATGTTTTTCCAGTGAGTAATGCTGACTGACTTCCTTTACTGTTTTATCTGGAAGCAGTTACTTTGTAATTATGTGATACTTATGTGTACTATAATTCTGTTGTCTTTTAGGACACAAACAATGTCATTGAGGGAGAGTCCCCCATTCAGCGATGCAGAAAACAACATCATTGTTGACACTATCTGCTAACGTTGTGCATTTCTGCTGGGAAGGAGTCAGCTCAATATGACACACAGGCTACAGTTATGGCAGCACAAACACATTATTGAGAATATCAGTTCTGTGGGAAGTCACAAACAAACCTATGAACAGGTGCACCACAAAAACACTGACCTGAATAACACTGCAGAAAAGTGAGCAGCTGCAGCTGCCTGAGACCAAAGGTAACCAGAGGAGGGCCTGCTACACAGGGTCTGTATTACATTATCGAAGTTTCAAAACTTCAAATCTTATATGGTTGACAATATATAATCAAAGTTTTGAAACACTGAACATGTAATAAAACAGAGCAACCTACAAAAACAAACCATTTAAATTCTCTAAGTAGGGGGGGAAGTCCCCTTGCACTCCCCATACCCCTTGCTACTTAAATATACCAACTCTGAGATTGCACTACAGTGCAGATAAGGGAAATCTTTCCTTTCCGTGCTGTATGGATATCTCCATTAAAAGATTTGAAGTTTCAAGACTTCAATCATATTATGTTGACCATATCAGATTTTTGAAACTTCAGTCTTCTGATATAGACCCTACTAAGAACCACCTCTTACCCACAGTGAAAAGTTCTTGGTGAATATCCTCCATCATGAGAGCTCACAGCAAGGTGGATCACACTATTCCTTGATGTGGGCACCACTCGTTCGTAGTCCCAAGAGGAGCTTCTAGGTAGGCTGTTTTATATGACCATTTGAATACTGTTGTATAGTAAAATAATTTACATAAATGTTACTTCTGTGTTACATGTCATTTTTTTGGGCGATTGAAGATTGCTACAGTTATAAACCTAGGTTGGAGTTTCTCCCTGGAGCTCCACTGAAAATGGCACTTCTGGACAAATGGACCATCCCAGTAAACAAATGCAAATAAATGAATAAATAAATAAATTGTCAGCCACATTCTTCTTGAAAGTAGAGTTAATACAGATATAGATGAGTACATGTATTGCCCCATCGCTTACTCTTAAATGTGATGATGTCTCCCTTACCTCTTGCTTAATTTCTTTCAGGACCATCAGGAATCTGGATATATATGCCTCCTACAGATGGTAAGCCAAATAAATTTATGTCAGTACTGCAGATCAATTTAAAGAAATATCATAATGTGTCATTGTAGGCCTGTTGTGTATATTGCTGTACTGTCAGTAATAGTGCCGGCACTGTTAGTTGTTTAGTATATATTGCACCATAGCAGTGCAGGTATTAATGTATTCCTGTGTTTCTTGCTGATCATGACAGTGGGAGCCTAGGCACTGTGCCACCTGATGTGAGTGTCTTAGCAGACAATGATGATGATGGTGGCCAAACTGAGGCATATTTGGGGGGTGCAGAGGTTGAATCTGACACAGAGGTTGACATTCAGCTACCCCTTTCATTATCCCTGGACACAGCCAGTAGGCCTACGCCTACCCAATCCACTGAGCCCACAGATATTGGACAGATGGAGGACAATGACATTTATCAGTGAAGTGTAGCTACTGCAGCTTCAGTGCATATTGACTCTGGACATAGCTGAAGTGTGTGTGATGTGCACACAGGAGGGGTGATAGTGCTCAGAGGGGGCCTGCTGTCCCTCCGCTACCTGGTGCAGGTGTCTCTTCACATGTCACTCAACTTATGTTTAGGGCTATTATGGAAGTACAGGCAAATTCAGAAAGGTGCTCCAAACAAATGCTCAGAGTTCTAGATGTGGCACAGTGTGACATGCCTGACTGCCTCCACAGTGTTGCTGATGCAATGGATCAGATGAATAACAAATTGGAATAAGCAGTATCTGTGATAGAATGTCTGCTGTGAGGGGAATGGTGTCCTCATGGTGTGTAGGTCTGCCACAACATCTGCTGATAGCCAACATGGCAGTGCTCAATCAGGGTCCCATAGTAGCAGTATTTCCACTGCTCCATCGGTGAGTGTTCTCTCCACACCTAGCTGTGGCAGGCCATGGGTTCATGGTTCTGGGAATTCCCATGAAGGAAGTACATGCAACAGACATCAGTCACATTCAGGTAGCAGCACTGCATCTGACCTTGGGCATGGAGGTGCCAGTGCAACTCCTGGTAGAGCCAGTTCTCATGATTGGGGGCAACCACAATGAACTTCCAAATCTACCATGCATGGCTCACACCTGCCTGACATACCAAGACGTAGAGCTAGCACTGAGGTTGGCTGAGTTCCTGAAGACTCTCACACACCACTTTCACATGGAGGACACCTATAGACACACACACACACACACACACAACAGTAACATGATTTAGCCTGCCTGCTTCCCTTTCTTCCTCACACACACTCACCTATCTTTTGTGTCAGCCTAGCCCCCCCCCATACAACACCCTGTGCAACTAATGATAACTGTGCATATCCCTGCTTTCTCTCTTTTGGATTCAGGGATACAAAAGCTTTGTGCCTGATGAACAGGGTACATAGCAATATTAGTGCTTAGTATATCTGCATTTGTGTTGTTGAACTGATAATTGTACCTTTATTATATTTGCCTTGCCAAGTTATACAGCAGATATCATCACCATTTCACTACTTCAGAGTATATTCTCTTGTAAGGGCTATGAAGTCAGAAAGTGCAATATGTCTCATTACTTTCTAACTTTTCTCTCTAATGATTGTCCAGTATAAGCCTATGGTGCACACCAATAATCACGCCAATTACATTTCAGGGTTGTATGCAAGCACTGTAATCAAATCTCATCAGAAAAGTAATACAGTATAATGATCTCTTTTGCATGTATCTCACCAGACACACGCAGCAGTTGGACAGACCACAGGGCTTTCTCATCCTGGTAACACTACCATGATGTTTGTGGATAGATTAAATGACATGTCACTGGAATCTGTCTGGTATTGAATGAGGTGTTGTCTGCCTGGCCTCCAGGTCAGTGTCTGATCATGCCCTGATGGGATGACTGCTTATGCAATAATCTGATATAGCAGATGACATTGGCATTGCCTGTTGAGCATATGGTAATAACAATGTCCCACATGCTGGTGTGAAATGCTCTTTGTAATGTCAAGTAACAGCTCTCACAGACACACACACACACACACACACACACACACACACACACACACACACACACACACACACACACGTACACATACACTTGACTGCAGTGAGAATAGAATGCCTACCAAAGTACACACACTACAAAACATATTACTTTATGTAAGTGCCACAGCACCAGTCTTACTTTTACATGGCTGCAGGTCAACTTACAGTGGATGACATCAGCAGGCCACATGGGAGATATGAGTTAGTGAGGGCTGCAGGAAATGAGTGTGTAGGCTTGTGCAAGTATCAAAATACTGGCAAGCCATGCTATTGGAGAAATAGCTGTAGGATTGCATGTCTAGTCTGCTGACTAGACACGCACACACCAAGTTGATTGCACTGAAAATAGAACCTCTACCTAAGTGCACACACTACAGAACACAGTACTTTATGCAAGCACCACAGCACATGTCTGACTTTTACATGGCTGGAGGTTAACATATAGTAGATGACATCAGCAGTGCATGTTGGAGAGAAGAAGCTGAGAGGCCTGCCTAAAATGGATCTGTAGGCAGGAGCAAGTATCAAAATACTGTCAATTTATGGGATCGGGGTGATAACTGCAGGACACACACTTGCTTTTCTGACTAGACACACACACACACACACACACACACACACACACACACACACACACACACACACACACACACACACACACACATACACACACATCTTGCCACCCCCATAGTGCCTTTTTTAGGCAAGGCTCAAATTCTAAACCTACCACCCTAGAAAACAAAAATGGGAAGAAACTAAGGGTAATGCTGCTCAATGCCAGAAGTCTAAATCTCAAAATGCACGCTCTCGAGGCCCTTCTCAGTATGGAGAACATCGATGTCTGTGCTGTGACTGAAACCTGGTTCAAGGCTCCTGAGAGCACCCCGGCACTATCAGGTTTTACCTCATATCATGCTCCTGCCCCAAAACCCGGACCACACCACAAAAGGAGGGGGTGTATCCATATTCATCAAGGATACCCACACCTCCAGGTTGGTGGCAACGCACGAAGCATCGGAAACCATCCAGGTGCAATTAACCATAGACAAAACTGCTCTACAATTTGTAGCATGCTACAGGCCACCCTCTCAAACTCAGGAACCCCACACAGCCTTCCTGAAGACACTGGAGGGTATAAATGTATCTCTAAACACCATTATATTGGGTGACTTCAACTACCCGAATATAGACTGGGAACATTACTCAAGCCCCAACTTTCTAGCCCAAAGGTTCCTGAAGTTCATAAATTCAAATGCCATGGAACAACTAGTCACCGTTCCCACAAGAGGAGAAAATATACTAGATCTCATCATCACAAACATGGGGACAAAATGCTCCACACTGGAAGTATATCCCTCATTGGTGAGATCAGATCACAAACTTATCTCACTGGAAATCCACATCCCGCCCCCACCCCAAACAAAAAAGACCACAGTGAAGAACTTCTCTAAAGCAAACTTCACACTACTCAAGACTGGTGTGGTATCCTTCAAGGCCCCTGAGCCAGTGGAAACCACAACCCAAGCTGGAAGCCCTTACAAATGCCTTCTACGAACACCTCCAGGACTGCATGGATCAGGCAATCCCTAATAAAACCAAGACTCTTTCCACCAAGGGCAAATGTCCAGTCTGGTGGACCCCAGCCATAAACAAACTTTACAATAAGAGGAGAAAGCTGTTACATGATAGAGCAAAATCCATAAAAGAGAAGACACCCTTGATCATTATTAGTAAAAAATACGAGCACTCATAAAATCATCCAAGGCCAAATTTGAGAGAAAATTGCAATAGATTCAAAAGACAATCATAAGGCCTTCTTCAGCTATGTTAGAAACCTGGGTGGAAACTCCCAGATATGCACAGAATTAGTCCAAAATGATACAAAAATCACTGAACCCACAGACATTGCCAACATACTGGCAGACAGGTTCAGTGCAAACTTCACCTCCCCCCCAAAAGGAGAGATAACTATCCCAGTGGAGTGTAGCCTCCCAGACATCTCTAATGCGCAGGTGAAAGCTGCTCTCTCTAAAGCTGAAAACACAGCATCAATGGGACCGGATGGTGTCCCCGGCTGTGTGCTACATGAACTCAACGAGGAACTAAACCCGCATATAAGGCAGCTGTTTAATCTTAGCCTTACCACAGGATACGTGCCCAAGGAGTGGCGTACGGCAACTGTGGTCCCACTCCACAAAGGCGGTACCTCTACGGACCTTGGAAATTACTGCCCCATAAGCTTAACAAGCCTGGTCTGCAAAGCTATGGAGAGGATCATAATGGAACTCATAAACAAAGACATAGGGGACTTGCAGACATTGGACCCGACCCAGTTTGGCTTTGTCAAGGGCAGATCATGCCTTTTGAACTTGGTCGACTTCTTCGAAACAGTCACCAAGGCCATTGATGATACAGCCTACCTTGACCTTGCAAAAGCTTTCGACACAATACCCCACTCAGGTATTATAGAGAAACTTACCAGCTTAAATGTAAACCCATATGTCACAAGATGGGTTGCAAACTGGCTAAAGGACAGAACCCACAGGGTAAGAGTTGCTGGCGCCATGTCAGACTCCAAGCCGGTCACAAGTGGGGTCCCACAGGGCTCAGTCCTTGGCCCCCTGTTGTTCGGCATCTACTTCTCAGAAGTACAGGCAAACATAGGAGGACTATGGCTGACAAAGTTTGCAGATGACTGCAAACTGGGCGCCATAGTGGAAAGTACATCGGACACAGATATCCTTCAGAGGGGTCTCACGGAAACTGATAACTGGTGCCAGAGCCATGGCCTGAAGTTAAATGCCAAAAAATGTATAGTCATACCCTTCGGGAAAAACAAGGTAACCCCAAGCTACCATATAGGTGGCAATCCATTAAGCACAGAAGAGGTTATCAGGGACCTGGGCAGCCAGGTTGACAGTGGCCTTTCTTTTGACACTTACATTGCTAAAGTGGTTAGAAAGACCTTCTACATTGCCCACCTGATCATGAAGGGATTCACATCCAGATCAAGTGAGGTCATTGTTCCCCTGTACTCTTCACTTATCAAACCAATGATCGAGTACAATGCCCCATTCGGGATGTATCTCACCCGACACCTGCAGCAATTGGAGAGACCCCAAAAGTTCCTCACCAAAAGGATAAAGGGACTCCAAAATCTGTCATATGCTGCCAGACTGAAGAAACTCCAGCTCTATTCAGTCGCATACTGCCTGCTCAGAGGTGACCTGTGCCTGACATACAAGGCCATGTCCAACCCGGAATTAATGGACATGCTCCACCTCAAAAAATCCAAATCTACCAGATCCACTAGAGCAAGCGACTTAAACCTTAGCACGGATATAAATAGGACATGCTGGAGGGATAGATTTGTCACCCAGAGACTCCCTATGCTGTGGAATAAAATCCCAGTCCATGTGAGGCAGAGCACCTCACTGGCTCTGTTCAAGAGAAATCTTGACCGGTGGATGGGAGATCGTAGGTTTACCCTGGGAATCATCTCTGTGTCACTGCTGGACAGAGGCACAACAAACTAATGGGCACAGTATTTTTTAACATAAGGGGTGGCGTAAGCCACAAAACTTTGGGCTAGGCTTATAAATGCCTTAGGGCAGATAGCCTAGTATAAACCTATGAACCTATGAACCTATGAACCTATAATTGACAGAAGTGAGAGCAGATCCCCTATCTATCTACGTACACATACTACAGAAATCAGTACTTTATGTGAGTGCCATGGAACAAGTCTGATTTATACAAGACTGGAGATGAACTTATAGTAGATGACATCAGCAGGCCATGTGGGAGACAACAGGTTGGGAGGCCTGCATAGGCACATAGATTCATAGGTTCATATGATGTCAGAAGCCTAACAGCACTAAGGTGTGTGGAAGCCTAGCAGTGTAAAAATACAAGTACTCTTATTGAGCATAGTTGGATGTTTGAGTTTAGCAGAGCAAGGTTCTGAGCACCACCAACTGGCCCTGTCCATGAAGGAGTGCTCAACATTATATATTATACTTTGTAGTGTGGTTGATATATGTGTAGAAAAATACTGAGACCCCAGGGTTGTACTGCTTGGTGGGAGGCAACACATGGATGTATTGTAAATATATGACATATAGTTAGATTGTGCCCTTAGTTTGCAATGTTTCCACATGTAGTTTTATGTCATACAAAGAAAATAAACAATACACACCAATAAGAAAGCATCATATATACAGTTCCATAGCACAGTGAGCAGCAGATTTGTGAGATGGTTAACAAAGTGTACACTATGAGTTACATCTGTTTGTTTGTAAGTAAGCAGTGCACAAACATGAGCTGCATTGCCAGTGTCTGACAAGCAGAATGCAACAGTGGCAAGCAATTGCATGTATAGACAGCTGTGTCTGTATTTTTCACAAAAGTTAAAGCCATACCCATCCAGATAGCAGGAACAATGTTGAATACATTTACAAGACTATTGTAGACAGTATACATGCAGTCTTACATTTGATCATAAATGTGATAATACATAGATTATTCCATCAATAAAAGTAGTACTGTATGGGATATGCTGTATTCAAACCCAGGATTGTATGTTTGATAGTCCTACACTTATACCTGTTGCCACAGGAATGATGAGGAAAGAGTTGTGTTTGTTGCACATCATTGCTGCAAACTGCAATGTCAAAGCAATAAAACAAAGGTAGTGCACTCTGTACTAATATCCAGTACCATATGTACTCCAGGCCAGGTTTTCAAAATGATCAAGGGCATTCATTGAATGTATCCACTTTCTGGTTTTGGCTGTCAGCTTCTTAGGTAGTCTGACATGCTTCACACAAACCAAATAAACACAACCAGACCTGAAATGTATTTGTCCCTACTTCCACTGCTTGCGCTGTTATGCAGAAAGTGTGATTAAAAAACAGAAGAATAAGAAAATAACTTAGTAATGGACACATATAAGTAAAATAAGTGTCTGCTTTCACATGTTAAGGTACTTCCTATACAAATCCACAAGTATTTACTTGATTACTGCAACAAGTTAAGAAATACAAGGATATGCCATAATATTACAGAATACATTCTATATTCCGGACTTACCTTGCAAATGCAGCAGTTAACACAATTTTATTTCAGGACTAAAATTTCCTTGTCTCTACTCCCATGGTATTGAAGTATTCAGGAAAAAACAAAATGGAGGCTTCATGGACGCTTTAAAGTTGGTTGAATAGCTCCACCATACTGAATATCACCTGCTTATGCTGTAATTAGCACCTATGAAAAACATCTGCTGATTAACTGAGTATATTAACTCTGTTGGTGCTCAGCGCATGATGCACACCTCTGTGCCACTGTGCACACTTATTCTTAAATAAGGTAAATACAGGTAATCTTGTTATTAAGTTCCTCGGTTCCTGTGATATCACACAAACATGTGGCTCAAAAAGTGATGGAAAGATTGCAGACCCTGTACTAGAATTCACAACCATCTATACTCTAACCCTTCACATATACATGCTGCCTCAGGAATACTTGTAAGAAAAGCACTGAGAAATCTGCCATTTATTCCTCCATTTTCTGTGGTTGTGCTAAGCTGCATTGTGCAAGCAATGACAAAAAAAGTTTTTAAAAAATTACTTAAAGTGGACAGAGACAACACATTTTAACAAAAATCAACAGGATGAAACAGAACTTGTGAATTGTGCACTGCTTACATGCACTTTCATACTTCACAGACCTACATGTATATCTTTGTATGAGTAACCTGACGCCATCCTGATGTCATCATTCACTGTTGCCATCCATTGAAAACAAACACTGTGAAAGTGCCTACATGAAGTGAACATTCCTACATGGTTACAATTTTTTGGGGGGATTCAGCAATTTTAATGAGTTTTGACCTCATTTGTATCTTCACCATGCTGACAGCCCGGAATCTACAAGTTTGGTGACTGTGTAGGCAGGGAAACTTAAGGGGAGCCTAATGTTGTACACACAAGGGATGGTATTACTTCATATATATCTGCACAGAGGAAAACAGCTTTTGATAAAATTTGACTATATTCCATCAGATGCATTCTACATATGCTTACATGACAGTATGAATAGTCTGTTTCATAGGGTTTACAGATTTAGCTGTCTACATTATTTACAAGTATATTCCTCATTTGGGTGTGGGGGATCGAAGCTGCATTTATGCCATGACACTTAAAAAGGATATTGTTATTGTTACTACACTTTTGCAGCATCCACTCTGTCTAATAATGCCATAATTTGTCTACTGTTACTTGTTAAGGTCAGTTCTGTTCTAATCTAATCACTTTTACTTGCTCTTGGTTTAGTGTAAATTTCTTTCCATGGCAGTGTTTGGAAAGTTCTCGAATACACAGGCAACACTAGTATGGAGTCTACACGGTTGTTTCACAGCTTGTTGAATCTCTCCATCATGTTGGTTTGTTTTATTAGCATACAGCTCAGCTGCTTATGCTGTAATTTGCATACTATGGAAATTGCCATGTTTGCGCATGAGTGTGCACCACTACATGGAGTTTGCTGAATCTAGAAATATTCATGGCCATGTGCGCATTGAGCCACGATGGGCACATGGTCAAAAAATGACCATGTAGTCTTTATTGAATCCCCCCTTATATGATAACTCTGAGTAGTAAACACTTACATGGAGAAATTTAGATATCTCATTTGATAATTTGTCATTAATAAAATTATTTATTAAATTAGATCAAAAGCAGCAATAAGACATCTTAGATGAACTGTAAACAGTTTTGCTATCATAGGCTCATAGGTAAGTACTAGGCTAGTTGCCCTTGCATCTATTTTAAGCCTAACCAATTTTCCTTTTTGTGCACAAATTAATTTATCCCATTTGGTTAGAGTTTGGCCTTACCCATCCCATGGTCCATAATTATATATTAACTAGATCATACCATAGATAATTTGATGGGACCCATGTATAGGATAAAGCATTTAGGTGCTGCCTCTGTTCATTATTAGTACAAGGAGCAGTCTTGGGTTAAATTTTCTTTTTTCCATCCATAGATCCCAATTGCGTTTGAATATGAACAGGGATGAACTTTGTTTTATATGGCTGGTAAGTCTATTCTAGAGCAACAGTATCCTCTGTGAGACATACCTGTCCCTCCAAACCATTCTATTGATGATGGAGAAGAGGTTTAGATCCCTAGACTAAGTATTTCTAATGCCATTTGATTTGCTGATGTGCAGTAACTCCATCATAACTGAGTTGGAATATGCCTTGTATACCAGACGCAGCACAGATCATCTCTTAACAGTCTGTAGGATATAGAGAATAGTGACAGGGCTTTGAGGTGGTCCATGCAGGACATGTTTAGGCCTTGTATCCTTTTCATAAAGTAGCTCTGTTGGTTCTCCAGCTGTTACATGTGACAGAGCAGATACATGCCAAAGGGGGCATTATATTCAATGACTGGCCTAATGATGGCTGGGCAAAGGGGTCCAATGACATCACTAGATCTAGAAACATTCCCTTTGTTTATAAGTGTGCAATATGGAATGACTTTCTTACAACAATCAATATACGTTAGTCAAAAGTTAGGCCACTGTCCACCTAAGTTCCTAAATCTCAAACAACTGGGTCAACTCTTAGGGCCATATTGTTAATGTGGTATTTCCCTAGGATGGATGACTTCCCAAAGTATACAATAATGCATTTCTTTGGCATTTAGCTTCAGTCCATGATTCTGATACCAGTTATTTATTTGGAACATAGTGGAAGAGCAGATACCATACAGGTTAAGGTGTTTGACTCTTATGCACAAGGTGCAAGGTTTGATCCTGCCCTTTGACCAATGTCTGTTCAGAGTTTACATGTTTTCTGTGTATCTCTGTAGGGTTTCTCCCACCTCGGAAGAACATGCTGAGTGTTTCCATCTCAAACTTACCTAAGATCTGAGCTTTGCTTTGGGCATCCACTGTGGTGCTCAGTATCCTCAAGGAAGGAGAATGTGGATAACAGACTAAGCATGGTGGCCAGGGCTAGCCACTTGAGGGTGTAAATAATACTTTGCCAGTGGGAGGAGTGTGTGCCTGCCAATAAGCTACTACCCATCTGATTACCTAGCTAACTGGGATAGGAAAGCTGGAGGTAAAACAAATCAATTTACCAAACAGGAGCTATATATTGTCAGGCTGAATATAGACTCTGACATGATAGCAAGAAGGAAGCTGGGCATGCTGAGAGGCAGTACAGCAAAGCCACTTGTGGTGAGAGAGAGGCTTCAGAATTAATGACAGATTCATGGCTATCAGACTAGAACAGTATGTAAGCAGAGCAATGGGAATTGGTGATAATGGGTGAGGAGGATATGCGGACTGCTGGCAAATGGCATGATGATAGATCACATATATTAATGGTCAAGATGCACTAGTAAAGATAATTGCAAAGTCATCCCCTTTGAAAAATTCATAGAATTAGTACAAGCTATGTACAAGGACCTAGTGACTCAAGTACAAACAGTGTTTGTTCTTATAGAGGGATTCCCAGTAGAAGGGGGTGTGCATCAAGGTACAGATCTGAACCTACTGCTGTTTATACTGGTGATGGACTTCATTAGCAAACAGCTCGAAGGGGACAGATCATGTGGCACAACAGGCAGACTCTGAGCAAGAACTTCAGCAAAGGGTAGGGGAATGGAATGCAAAACTAAAGGCACATGAAATGAAACTAAGTACAGATAAGACAGTTTTAATGGCAGCAAACCAGGGAAATAAAAAAAATCTGAAAATTGAGATAGAAGTGAAAATAGTGGAGCAGATTAACAGCTTCAAGTACCTGGGAGGGGTGATTGAGGAGAAGAGAAGTCTGAATGAGGAGGTCAAAGCTAGAATCAGAGGGGCTGCCACCAAATGGCACAGAGTGTGAGATGCAGTGTATGACAGAAGGTTGCCAAAGAAGCTGAAAAGTAAGGTGTAAAAAACAGTGGTGGAACCAGTACTACTGCATACCACACAAATCTGGTCAGTAAAGTCATAATAGTTGAGGAAGCTAGAGGTGATGAAGTACCCGAAACAAATGGCAGGATGCACAATGTGGGACAGATGAAAAAATGAGGACATAAGAGCAAAAGCCAACGTAGCTCCAATTGCAGAAAAGATCAAAGAGAACAGATTACAGTGGATTGACACATGCAGGAAAGCAGAAGACAACCTGAAGAAGTCAATTTGGGACAGACAGGAAGAAGGCAAGAGGAAACAAGGACATCCAGCAAAGAGATGGATGCACTGTGTGAAGAAGACCTTCAACAGTCAAGCATGAGTGTCACAGAAAGTAAGAGAATGGCATTGAATAGACAGAGATGGGGACAAGTGAGACAACACCAGGACCCCAAGTAGAAAATGAGAAAAAGGGGGAGATGATGATGAAAATAAGGGTGATGATGATGATTGATGGGAGGTTGGCATAATGGTTAAGGTATTTTCCTTACAGACCTGGGAAAAATGATTCAATTCTCACATGAAGTAATTGGCTAGGCTTAAAATGGACTGCTGGGACTGTTAGCCTACTTTTAATCTATGAACCTATGCTTATTATTTATTTGGGACAACCTTTCCTGCAGGATGGCTAAGTTATTTGGAAATTTAGTGACTGATCCCAGGTTGCAGTCATCTGCAAGCTTGTCATAATTTATGAACTGACTTTCACTAATCAATCACGTCAGTCTAACCAAAATATAACCAAAGACAGCATAGTTTATATAATGAAGTAATAGAAGGTAAAATGGTAACATCAGCATGGTACAATTAAGGTATGGCCATTCTTTACTTTGAGTTACAGATGTATGGAGCAGCTAAACCATAGTTATGCTCTAGCATGGAAGGTTCTAATTTATACTGAATTATTTCTAGTCCACAGAAATCAATGAGAAATAAACAGGTAAATATGGCATCATTTTCCAGTCCTGCCTTTATGGGACATTTAGTATCTGTTGATGTTCTGACTAATAGTTCGAAACAAAAACGCACAGGTTTGTATTTCTGGGTCCTGTTAAGGTGACTTCCCAGATGATGTATAAAGATGATTAATGCCTGATGCAATGTTTTTTCCTATATTTATTATAAGAGAAGTTTTAGTGATACTAGTAGATGGCCTAAATATGACACTTCCTGATTTACCAGCCTTTTTTCTGCTGAATAGCAAGGAGAAAAAAATTCAGATGTGTCATCCTATGATGACTAATTTCAGTTTTATTTTTGGTGCTTTTAGTATTTTGTAAAGATGACTTCTTTCCTGTAGTTCTTCTCCTGCTTAACATGAAGTTTGTTCAACTTTTTACTTCCCACTTTTGCTCATGGGCAGAGATCAGTAAAAGCCTCCTAGGCTAGGCTGGGGAATATGATGCACATTCACAATCAACTGTACTTGACTGCAGTCTTGTCATGGATCTGACAGTCCACATGCTTTCTCCTGTTTGAACCTCAATGGCATTCAAAATCGATGAGACAGAACATTTATTACAATTATGTGGATGCATTAATGGTTTTCCTTAACACTGATTCCATTGTCAAACATTGCCTACATTGGACAGCCAGTGCTGTGACATCAGTATATTGGAAAGTTCTGGTTTAAAACATGAAACAGCAAAGGCTACTGGCTTCACAGTTTGATTTATGGGCCGACTATTAATACAATAAAGAAGTGAGCAAACTGTTCGATATTTTGTAATGAGTAGTGTCTATGTAACCATAAAAGTATGTATCAGTGAAGTTATACTGTAGTATTATAATCTGAATTCCAGTTTGAAGACCACATAAATATTACAAGAGTCCATGACACACAGGATCAGAAATAGCAAAAGTTTTCATAGACTAGATAAGACAACTGTCATGCTGTTAATCATTTTAAATCTCAGACAGACAAGCTCTAACTTTAATGTCTTTGCTGCAGCGGTATTTCAAGTGTATCAAAGCAGTCATGTAATATCTGAACAGTACTGCCACAAATCAGCCTGAATAACATTATTATATTCATGGTTACAATTATATAGAAAATAACAGCTGCAGTGTCAGATAGTTCCAGTATTTAGTCTCTTAAATTTGCTGTTGGACTGCAATATTCAGTTTATATTTGTACTATTAATAGCCGTACAGTATTAAGTATGTCTCGAAGTTGCTGTCATAAACTCTTGTTTGCTTTTATAACTGAAGCTAATAACCAACAGGTTCTATTAAAACTCTCCTTCACAACTTGAAAGATATTGCTGATTGAAATCTGTTTTCCTGGTAATATATATATTTTAATTTACCAAAAGCACATTGACTTCTAAGACTGACAAGTTACATTGTAAAGAAAAAAACTTGTAGAGAAAACCAGTTTAATAAAAAGCAAAGCTTTCGGGCATAATCCTTCTTCAATACTAATACATTCAAATGCTAGATTCTAAAAGCTTAAATACAGGTCTAAAGTCACATGACCAGCAGCCAAATGAAATCATGTGACAGGAAAACAAATAAAATATATAAAAAAATATATAAAAAAAAAATATATATATAATATATAAATATGTACATATACATGAGTTAAAAAATGTGAGTATATAAAATATTTACTTTACATTATTACGTAGCTTTACTAACACAGGTTTTAAACTAACAGTGCTGTTTAAACCAGGATAAGTGTCAGCAGCTAATCTCAATATCCATTCGAATTCTTTGAGCTCAAGATTATTATTAACATCACCACCTCTTGCATTTGGACATAGTACATCAATCACTCTAAACCTAAATGTGTGTGTTTCACCACAAGTATTAATATGTTTACATAGTGCATTCTTGTCACAGTTTCTCCTAATTTCAGAGTTGTGATCAATAATACATTCCTTAAGCTTACGTATTGTTTTCCCCACATAAAATGAATTGCACGAGTTACAGGTAGCCAAATAAACCACAAGAGGGGTGTTACAAGTGGCTGAAATTTTAAAATTAAATATTTGTCCATTAGTAGGATGTTTAAAAGTCTCACTACCATTCCCTAAGATATAAGCACAAGCAACACAGTTAAAACATAGATAGGGACCAGTTTTAGCAGCCAATTGTACATAACTGGGTCTATAAAAGTCTTTATAACAAAGTAAACTTTTAATCGTCCTCATATTTTTATATGTAAAATGTGGCTTAGTACCCAGTATGGTTTCTAATTCATCCAACGCCATTAAAATAGGCCAGTTTCTATAAATAATTTGTCTAATTGAACTTGACCTACCATTATAAGTTGTGATATACCTTATTTCATGTTGATTAGTGGTGTTATTATAGTGACTATCTATAGAACCAGCCATTCCTTCCAAGAAGGTCGGTCTCGGTGATGTCTGCCTAGATTCCATTGTATCAGATTTAAGCTTAGAAAGTAGGTGCATATCATATCCACTAAAAGAAAAGTTCTCTACCATATTATCCAATTGTAAGACAAATGTAGTATTATCAGTGGTTAATCTACTTGCTCTAATAAACTGTGATTTTACTACGCCTTTAAAAACATGTGGCGCATGCATACTACTATGATGAGTATATCTTCCATTGCTAACATCCTTTCTATATATACTAGTATTTAGTATGCCATCATTCAACTGCAGTTTAACGTCTAAGAAACATATAGTGCTATCAGACACTTCCATTTTGAATTTCAAAAAGTTAGTGCTAGAATTTAAATAATCAACGAAAATATTCAAATCATCCAAAGTACCATTCCATATTAGTAGACAATCATCTACAAATCGCTGGTAGAAACTAATGTTACTAAGAAACAGATTTTGTGCATTAAACAAGTAATTACATTCCCATTGATAAAGCACTAAATTAGCATACGTATTTGCCACTGATGTGCCCATTGCTACCCCTGTGAGCTGAAGAAATAGGGAATTATTAAACATGAACACATTGTTTCTCAGAACTACATCCATAAGACAGCAAATATTACTGATGTGTCTATGGTCAGGACAAGGTTGAGAAGACAGAAAATCTCTAAGAAATTCTATTCCCACATCATTGGGGATAACTGTAAAGAGAGACATGATATCAAGTGTCACTAAATAGTGTTTCTTAGTGTTTAAGTCAGTTTTTGCATTATTATACCATACCCGTAGCTTAGATAGTAAATCACAGGTATCCTTTAAAATAGAACCACATTTAGGTAAATAGATTTCTAGCTGTCTATGTAAATAAACTGATATGGGTTCAGTAACCCAACCACCTCCAGAGACAATAGGTCTCAGGTGGATTTTCCAGGGATTTATGAATCTTAGGAATCCCATATAAATGTGGAACCAAAGGACAAGGTACTGTAAAGTAATGAAAAAGATCAATATCAATGTCATTGTTAAGCTGCAGTTCATACACAACCATGTTAACATAACTTATAAATTTTTTTACATCAGTTTGGGTAATAATTTTAAAGGCAGTTTGATCATTTAATAGCAAGGAAACAGCTGAAAAATAGTTATCACGATTCATTAAAACAGCCTTGCCACCTTTATCAGCTTGTTTTATAATAATGTCATTACACTGCTGCAAACTTTTTAAAGCTTTATACTTAGAAAAGCTCAAATTGTATGCCTTATTTTTAACAGGTTTTAGATAAAGTTCTCTAATCTGAAACTCGCAGATGTCATGAAAAGCCTTTAGTACAGGAACGCTGACTGGCATAAAAGTACTACGACGTTTACAACATTTTTCAGATGGAACAGTATTACCAAACAGGAGTCTCAAGTTTAGGTTTCGAACAAAGATTTTTAACTCTGTTAAAGCAGAGACAACATTATCACAACAATAAGGTATATATTTGAAGCCTTTGCTAAAAAGCGAGAAATGCGC
Source organism: Protopterus annectens (assembly GCF_019279795.1). Classification (NCBI taxonomy): domain Eukaryota; kingdom Metazoa; phylum Chordata; order Ceratodontiformes; family Protopteridae; genus Protopterus; species Protopterus annectens. The sequence continues at coordinate 225,004,889 of NC_056748.1, forward strand.
TGGTTGTAATTCAAAAGTGGAAAGGTTCAATACAGCATTTATTTGCGACTTACTTTGTTTAGTCCTAAAGGGCTTTGATTCTTCCATTTATTTGTTGATGTAATTTGTGTAGTTAACGAACCCCTTGGCTTCTGAGACTTATTACCAACTGTTTCTGGATGTTCTAACTGAAAGCGCTTAGGTACAAAGCTGAGAGTAAGTTGCTGGGTCTTTTTTCCAGTTAACGTATTTGCGTTGTCAGCGCCATCATTCTTGTTTCGTGTTCTAACAGATGCGCATGCGCTGCTAGTTGCAGATGTAGCTATAAGTTGGATCATCTCATCAGTCAATATGTTTGGGGGAATCTCTTTAGTCGTAGGTGTTTCTACGACATTAGTAATACGTGCAGGTTCAGCAAAAGTGTCCAAAGCATCTAGTGCTTCTTTATTGATAGATTTTTGATAATTAGAGCTGGTATAGTGATCAGACTTAGGCCAAGAGAAAATATTCCCCTTTTGAAAATCCCCAATGTCACGTAAAAGTTTACGTTTCTTTGTAGCTTCCATTCTTGTGTCGAGGGTATGTAGTCTATCTAGCATTTGCTGATAGAAATGAATTAACTTTGAAAAAACAGAAAGCTCCATGATGGCATTTTCCATAGTAAAAAATTATTTTTTATATTCATCTTCTATTTTAACAAAGAAATAATTCGTTAGACACATATAGTCTAAAGACAACTTAATATTCAGCTGTTGCCATGATTTAAGAAGTTCAGGAAAAGTATTGCCATATGAAGGCATCTTTAGAATCCTAAGCCCACGAGGGACAGTACCTCTTTCCACATAGGCTAGGAAGCTAAAACGCTGCCACTGTAAGCGTTTGAATGCAGTTACTTTTCTCTCTAATTGTTGTAAGATTCTGTGAAACTCTGCCAGGTTCTCTGATTCAGGAATAACATCAGTCGGAGTAGCAGAGTTTATAGTGTCCACACAGTTCAGTAAGGGGTTGGTCTCAATGTTGATCAGAGACCTTAAAGAATTCAAGCCTATTCCAACTGCCATATCCAGGCTAAGGGCTGCGAGATAGACCTCCAACAGGAATTCCCAATAACAGCAAAACAGTAATAGCACAAGTGAAACCAGCTGCAAAACTCGAACTCAAAAGAAAAAAACTTGTAGAGAAAAACAGTTTAATAAAAAGCAAAGCTTTCGGGCATAACCCTCCTTCAATACTAATACATTCAAATGCTAGATTCTAAAAGCTTAAATACAGGTCTAAAGTCACATGACCAGCAGCCAAATGAAATCATGGATTGGATGAATTAAAAACCATACTGGGTACTAAGCCACATTTTACATATAAAAATATGAGGATGATTAAAAGTTTACTTTGTTATAAAGACTTTTATAGACCCACTTATGTACAATTGGCTGCTAAAACTGGTACCTATCCATGTTTTAACTGTGTTGCTTGTGCTTATATCTTAGGGAATGGTAGTGAGACTTTTAAACATCCTACTAATGGACAAATATTTAATTTTAAAATTTCAGCCACTTGTAACACCCCTCTTGTGGTTTATTTGGCTACCTGTAACTCGTGCAATTCATTTTATGTGAGGAAAACAATACGTAAGCTTAAGGAACGTATTATTGATCACAACTCTGAAATTAGGAGAAACTGTGACAAGAATGCACTATGTAAACATATTAATACTTGTGGTGAAACACACACGTTTAGGTTTAGAGTGATTGATGTACTATGTCCAAATGCAAGAGGTGGTGATGTTAATAATAATCTTGAGCTCAAAGAATTCGAATGGATATTGAGATTAGCTGCTGACACTTATCCTGGCTTAAACAGCACTGTTAGTTTAAAACCTGTGTTAGTAAAGCTACGTAATAATGTAAAGTAAATATTTTATATACTCACATTTTTTAACTCATGTATATGTACATATTTATATATTATATATATATATATATATATATTTTTTTTTTTTTTTATATATATATTTTTATATATTTTATTTGTTTTCCTGTCACATGATTTCATTTGGCTGCTGGTCATGTGACTTTAGACCTGTATTTAAGCTTTTAGAATCTAGCATTTGAATGTATTAGTATTGAAGAAGGGTTATGCCCGAAAGCTTTGCTTTTTATTAAACTGGTTTTCTCTACAAGTTTTTTTCTTTTGAGTTCGTGTTTTGCAGCTGGTTTCACTTGTACAAGTTACATTGTAGACAGTGTAGTCTTTATACTTTTAGAACAGATGAACGTGTATGGCAATAAGTTTTGCCTTTGGCATACACTGTTGCTAGACCCATGTATAATTTCTTAAAATAATATCTGTCTGTCTGAAAGGTGCAATGTTATTACTTTGGAAAATCAGCATATTTTATTATTAACCTGTTCTGAGTTTTTTGGTAATTCTGACCTGATAAGAAGCCTAAGTATAAGCTTAAATGTTCAATAACTGCCCCCTCAGTTAATGCTCTCAGAGATGAAAATAAATTAACAATAGATATTTTTCAGAAGTCTGAAGAAGTATTACCCCCATTTAAGTGACTGTATTAAGAAAAAAGCAATTACTTTTATTTGTTTTATTGGTTTTCATATTAAAAAGTATTTATAACTTTTTTCAAGTTTATTATCCCACAGTTTGGTCAGTTCTCTATGGTTTCAATACTTTCCCTTAGAGAAACAGATACTGAGACCTACATGTAATCTTTGGCATGATTTATACCCGGCAATGGCCTTCAATCACACACACACATACATATAATGCTCTCCAATGGTCTACAAACCTATAACACATATACTCACAGTAAGCATTCATGGACATACACTTACATATCCCACTCACACACTGTCCCTGTGCACATGCATAAACAGGTATACATAAGTATACCCTGCCATATAAATACTCCATTGCACTACTTACCAAAATTAAAAAAAGTGAGCAGAGTGAAGCTGGTATGCTTCACTCTGAATAAATTATCCCCTGTTCAAATGCAAAGCTGCAAGAAGCTAAATTGCATGTAAGCATTCTGTGCACTATTCTGTGCAGGTTTTCCATAATACAAACACCTATAAATAATTACACTGGGCAATTTTCCTTCCACAAACATTCAATGGGATACCTCATTAGCATAGGCCACACCCACAGACTACTGGATTTACATGCTGCACTGTTAACTCAAACTTCACAGTAGTGCAGAACTACACTACTGTACAGCAAGGCACCATTAATCAGGATAATATTGCAGAATGGAATGGAACTTCAGAAAAGCGACCTTTTGTGCAAACTGTCCATGAATTCCAGTCTTTATATTTCTGTGTATTTCCTAGAGACAGAACTAACACATATCCCAAAGCTTGTATAACATTTTTCAAATGACCCATGAAAACTGCATCTTTATGCAAAATAGATTTGATTATATTAATCATGGGGTACAGATCACCAACATTTTGAAATCTCTGAAATATTTTTGAGTCTAGTTTATTCAATATTATGATTAAATAAACTGGGTAATCAATAGAAAACTAGGGGAGGTATTGAATGAATATGAAGAGATGCCCCAGGATTCATGAAGCTTGCGCCAGGTGCAGGCATAGCGTAGGTGGTATAACGCCAAATATGGCCGTCGTTTGATTTAGGTACGATCCAATTCCACGTGCACTATCGGTGTACGCCAGAACTGCACAGCCCCCAGCTTAGGTATGCTAATCACCCCATGTGCAGTGTCGCACCATGCAAATGAAGGCATATAGTGATTCATGAAGTGGTGTAGGCGTAGCATAAGCCCACGGAAATGTAAACCAAAAAACACGGTTTACATTTTCCCAAACAGAACATCGGAGCTATGGAAGACTGCCAGACCCAGGTATCACAACATTAACATATGCCAATGGTGAAATACACAGCCAATGGCATAAGAAAAGATGCACAACACGTAAATAACAACATTTAATGTCATGTCCACAGTAACACACAGCACAACCGCAGGGCATGTGTGCGGAAGCTGTAACATAAAGAAATAATATAAAAATGTCATAAAATCGCAACGTAATAGAAATCAGGTTTACAGCATAATGCACAATGGTAGGCATGGAACACCACAACCAAGGTGCAAGGGTTCCTAAGGGCCTGCGATAGTGTTTGGCGCGGTAACTATGAATTAGTAGTCAATGCCATGCAAATGAGGCAGATAATACTGAATCTCAAATGTCCCGCCGGATGAAGGTTGTACCATACGGCGCAGCGGTATAACACCGAGGAGTGGCTCAGAGGAAATACATGACATCAGCAGAGGGGTGTGCCACCATAGCAGTAAGCACATTGGAGCAATGCAAATCTGGCCTGTCCGTTGCTAAGCAAAGCTGCAGGACAGGGGTGGGGAGGAAGGTATAGAATCGTTTAGCTGAGAGCACACATGGTGCCCAAAAGCGCATGTGTACGGGATGAAAATGTGCCCGAAACCCAGTAATCGGACGCACAGACCACAAACAATAGCAGAAACAGGAAGGTCAGGGGAAGAAAAGAAGGAAATGCGGAAGTAGGGTAATTGGAGTACTAATGAGCAATCAATACCAATCAACCCACGAAGGCCACTCGACGGCAGCTGACAAGTCTGCTTGCAGAAACATGCAAAACAGGATAGGGGAGGCATTGGAATGCAAACAAAGGAGGGGAGGTATTGGATTGCAAAGATAGGAGACCTGACACAGCAGAGCAAAGCAAACCAACAGCAGACCGGCAGTAGCACACATAGCGCAAGATACGCCAGGTCCAGGAAAGTACAAATGAAAGTAGGCTGCAGGATGCACGCCAGAAAATGGTAGATGCAATGTGCAGAAATGTAAAGGGAAGGTCAAGAAGTAATCCACGGCAGGCAAATGTAATTCAACACCAAAGGCACCACAATAGTAGTTCCGGCAGTAAAACACATAAGATACCCTGTAGCTACGATCGTACATACACACCCTATGACATCATCGGGGTTCACAGCACAATAGTATAAAGTGTGAAAGCACCCAACACACACCTATGTATTCCCAAACACCGCACCATATTTGTAAACACATGGGGAACTTTTAAAATGTACATGTTGGGAGCTGCCATAGCTGTGATTCATCAGCATGTGTTAGAGACTGACGGTGTTGTGGAGGATGATGCCGACAACCACCGCAGGCCTCGGAGGAGAAGGAGGGTGTTCAGACCAAGGGTAACCTACCAGGGGCTACATGACCTGGAGATAGTAGAGCATTACAGGGTGGACAGGGACATCTTACAGCAAATAGTGGAGCTGTGCCGGCCATGCCTAAGAACCAGAAACAACAGAGGGGAACCCATCCCAGTGGACATGAAGGTATGTGTAAGCCTGCGAATATTGGCCACAGGTACCTTTCAAAGGCCAACTGGAGATATAATGGGTATCTCACAAGCATCAGCATCCAGGGTACTACACCAGTTCCTGGATGCCATGTTACCACATGCCAATGAGCAGATATACTTCCCCAGAACTCAGGAGGAGTTGGCCAGCAATATGCGCCACTTTCACCATGTGGCACACTACCCAGAGGTAGACTGCACGCACATACAAATCAAGTCACCACCTGGTGAGCATGGTAGGCGCTACATAAACTGCAAGGGATTCCACTCCATCAACTGCCAGGTCATGTGCAATGCCCAGGGCATTACCATGGATGTGTGTGCTGGCAGCCCTGGAAGCTACCATGACTCCCATATCTGGCATGCCTCACAGCTGTATCAGGTAATTGTCACGGGGGACATCCCACATGGTCATCTTGTGGGGGATGCTGGCTATGCACTGGAGCCATGGATGATGACTCCCATCAGAAATGCACACACATCCATGCAAGAACGCCGTAATGAAGCACACGCACAAACCAGAATCATCATAGAGCGTGTGTTTGGGATGCTGAAATCACAGTTCCGGTGCTTGGATACATCTGGTGGAGCCTTGCAGTACTCTCCAGGCACGTGTGCCCACATTGTCATAGTATGTGCCATGCTACATAATATGATCCTGCGGAAGCAGCTGCAGCAGGGACAAAATGGTGAAGGCCCTCATAGCCCACCGCAATTGCCAAGGCCATTAAAGGCACAGAGGGATTCTGACCATGAACATACTGTGCCAGCCCCAGTAGGCAGACGGAGGCATGCCCAATATGCCTACTCCTTGGCAAAGAGGGAATGTATACCACATACTCTGGCAGTGTAGGCCCCCACAGACTGACACCTCTCCACCTGCACACACAGTAAAATGGATGGCACACAAACATGACCACCTGTAAATTGTAATGTATAGGTGGCCCAATGTGTGACTCCTACATAGGCAGCCCTCAAACATTGTAAACACAACAGCTAGTGGAACACGGAATGCCAACACCTGAACAGTACATGAGCCTTACAGCATATGGTAGTGCTGTGTGCCTGTCACGTTCCCCGCCACAGATATATATATATATATAGATATATATATATATATATATATATACACATATGCATATATATAACACAGATAGAAAGGGCAATAGAGTGATATATGGTGATATAGATGGATTCAGCGATATCTGCCAACACCTGAACAGTACATGAGCCTTACAGCATATGGTAGTGCTGTGTGCCTGTCACGTTCCCCGCCAGATATATATATATATATATATATATATATATATATATATATATATATATATATATATATATATACACACATATGCATATATATAACACAGATAGAAAGGGCAATAGAGTGATATATGGTGATATAGATGGATTCAGCGATATCTGCAAATATAATAGATAGTTCAACGACATTCATAACACCTTGAAGGTACAAATAAATAGGATACCGCCAACCATGGAATGTGTAACATACTGACATGCGTAACCACGAGGCTGAAAGACCGATAGACCACAGTACCGGAACAATACAGCCGCGAGTAATAGTATGATGATATGAAGGGACAGTTAGTCACCGCTGCCGTTGTTGCGGTCCACGTAGGTACTGTGTTCAACTGTGTCTGTGAGTGCCATAGTCTGTGTAAGTGTGCGTTGAGGGTGCCGTGTGCATCTCTGTGTGACTGTAATGTGTGTGTGTGTCCGAAACATGTGTTTGTTAGTGCCAAGTCAGAGGCAGATCAGTACGGTAGGTGTGGGTATAGCTAGCCATAGGCATACGGTTACTACCTGTCCCACAGTAGAAGGGACAGCCCCACCCTGGGCAGGTGTGTCCTGACATAAAACAGTACAAAGGGCAAATGTCCGAGATGGTAGGACATAAATATGTCCCATATATAATGTAACAGTCATATTTAATAGTTATGCCTGTATGTAAGAAATGTAAATGTTACATGCAATATGATAAGTAGCCAAAGTCACACAACAATAGGTATGTATTGAGGATAAAAGTATGTGCTAACCTGTGTACTGATCGTGGCTACGTGATGGCCTGTAAACACCACTGTGTGTCCCGCAAGTGTCCAACAATGACCATATGAAAAGGTGGCAACCCATGGCAAACAGGCTCATTTACCAACACAACCACAATGACTGCAAATATCTGGGACAGAAATACAAGGGATAGCTGTCACTTACACATATCCCTTGATATATCGCTGCAATTACGGAGGTATACAAGTAGCAAGCTCACCTGCAGACAATATAGAAACCAATTAACAATGGCCCAACGTACAATCCCGTAACATAAGTCTACTAACTGTTAGCTCTCTAATTAGGGACGGAGCCCACACACATATATATGAATTATGTAGAAATGCAAGGCCCACAAACCTGTATATGCTACGTACACCCACCGACATCCCCCACACTAGAAACTAAAGCAATACAGACTGTAATAGCAGCACAAACATCCAGTCAGTCAATTACATCTGCAGAACCCTCAACATACCATGTGAGAGACACAATTAAAGGCGTCATGCAAAATTGCAGGCGTTGTATAATGGAACAAACAGCCATGTTACAGGTTTTGTTTGCAATACTCCGTTATCAGACGTTGGGATGACAGGTGCACCCACATGTTGAACCAAATACTCTACCTGTCACACACAATCCACGGGGGACATGAATCCAAAGTATACTTGTCTCCATGCATAGCAGTTGCAGTTACACATAACAAAACACAATACAGACTGTCTCCCCGAAGGTAGGGCAAATAGGCAACGCCCAAGTGGAGAATCCAATTATACCCCACTGTTGCTGCATAATTGGTGAATGGAGTAGCTGCACAGCTGATATGCAAGTAATTAGTCACTCAGGAACAGCAATTGGCGGGATGAATCCACATGTTACAGGTATCGACGTATATAACGATGACTTGCCAGACATTCAAACTGTATGCTCATACCGAATACCAGTTGAAACACTGTGAGAGAGATAGAAACAAAATGCTGTAACGAAAACAAGGTATGTAGAACACCCGATATGTAAGGTTATGTATAGCATGATCTGTATTAATTAGTTTTACTGTATGTATAGCCTGGTTTGCATTAATTAAACGTGTCCACAATGCATAAAGTGGGGAAAGGTATTTATGTAGTTATGTCTTGCTGAGCATACTAACATTTGTAGAAACTGTGCGTCCAGCAGTGGGACACAAGGTACACAGCACAGACACCACAAGGGATGCTACATAAGGGTGTTAAACAGAACAATTCCATACAACCTGCCGTCAGTGGTAGGGTATGTCCAACAAGGACGTGCCATAGCAGGAATAGTATATGTTGATATACTGTCACAGCACACATGTGTATGGGCATATAACATTAATGACATATCTAAGGTGGTCCCGCTGTGCAAGTATGCTTTGCATTATGGGATACTATGTGAAATATGTGTAATGTATAGTATTATAGGTAGATATGACAGATAATCTACACAGCATAACAGGCATATCATGCATACCACAGGTATAGTCTATTGGTATGTACAATAACAGGATACATATGGCTTGTAGGCATGGGACATTGTAATAGCATGATAGCTAATTTAAATGGAAGGACTACCAAGTTACCATGCACAAAGGACATGTAATAGCTTCACAGGTGCATAGTGGGGTACTATGCAGTCTGGCAAGTCCATGTGTAAGCGCAACTACAGTGTTCACACTAGTGGCACCTCTCTAGGGTAGTGTCCTGTGAACAGCAGAGCCAGGTGTCACCTACACCTCTGCACAGTACAGCCACTGCAGTGATCCCAGGCCTACATGTGTCTCCCAACCACCAAGGGAGCTATCACATGAACAGTGCTACTGAGTGTCCCTGCGTGATGTACATAGGACTTATGTTCCAAAGCATGGTGAGTGTCCGGTTTGGGAATGTAACCCATAAGCACATCCCACTCATTGTGGCATGTGTGCACATATCCATGAGCATGTTGCTCACAGTGGCCTCTGCTTATGTCGCATATGAGGAGTATATCCATTAATAATGTTGTGGACATGGGCCCTGTCTGATCAGCAGAGGTCACCCCTGAGTATGTAGTATGCAAATGTGTACAGATGTGGTGTCCATAGTGCAGCCGCATATTTAAACTGTCGGAGCTCAGTAAACGTCATGGCATGTTAATGTTGTGGCACGTAAAGCTGTAGCTGTTGTGTAAGGTACACCCTAAATGGGGTGGTGTACCCTTGAATGTCTGTAGATGTCTTGAGGTCAGAGGTACAATGGGTGCCTATGTACCAGCTACACACCCAGTACAGATAGGTGTGGCCATGTAGAAGGATATCCATGCCACAGTGGCAATACGGTAACCACAGGAGTGGGTGCAACATATGTGTGTACTGCAAACATGTACAATGTGATATGTATGTAGGGGACTACCATCCATGTGATAGTCAGTGGGTGAATGGTGTAATGCAAAGGTGATGTGCATGCACCTTGTGTCATGCAGCTTGATGCCATGATAGTCATAATATGTATCTGTCACAGCAACACCCATATGAATGGAGTCAGTATCAGCTGGTGGAGCAATCATGGCACTTTGTATGCAGGGGTTTGAAAGCTAGGCAGGGAAAGTCCCCTGTGCTAGCCTGTTCCACAGGGAAGCATATACTGAACATGAGGGGCTCTATGACTGAGGACTGTGGTATGCCAAATGTACCTGACATGTAGTAGGTACTATGGTATGCTGGCCTCACTGTGTGTCCTGTCCATGAGCCACATAGCATAACATCCTGAGACACAGGGTACGATGTGGAGGTGGATGTGTATGTTGTCAATACCAGAATGGGGAATGGTGCTGAAAGGCAATGAGAGGACAATGTAGGATGTGTGGACTCCCGTACCATCAGCAACTGCCCTGGTAACTGTATGAAAGAAGTCCACCATGTGTAGGGGCCATGCTCTGGCCCTAACAAGCCCAACCTGGGTGGCAGCAAAGGAATGGGAGCCCAACAATGTCTCTGTGAATGACGTCCTTGATGATGTGCCCCATAGCCATGCAGAACAGTCCAGTCATGTGTGTAGGACTATAGTCCCACTCGTGCATTGTGCTGCCACCTATGTGTAGTGTAATAAATGCTGCTGTGTGCCATTCAGGGGCTACAATGTCTGAAACAAGGCTATTACTGAATATGGTGGCCTAGTGGGGAGACATGTAACTCAGAAGTTGGTGGACATCACAGCCTGGGACGTTGGAAGGTGACATGGGGCCAGTGTCCCATGACATATAGAGTGTAGGTCAGTACTGTGTAGGTGTGCCCACAGGGACACCACAATGTTTATGTATGGATTGTGGCCCTGTAGTGAGTGAGAGGGTGTAATGTCAGCATTGAATCCATCCTCCAGCATGTTGCCAACATCACCTGGGTATGTAATGTTCCTGAGTGACTGTTGTATGTGGCAGCAGATGTGGGTGTTGCCATTGACTAATGACATACCACCATAATGCCTGGTGGTACACCCGAAAATGCATGGCAGTCATGTTTACGTAGCTAGTCTTGGAGTATGTGATGAGGGACCCTGTGGCCCCACCACGGCTGACCAGTGAGCCACCCCACACATGGGAATGTACACCACTGTGTAACAGCCTACACCTGTTGTTGTACATCATATGTCCATGGAACATGACCACCAGAGTGGCATCTGTTATCTTGTGTGTACCATCATGGCTCTGTGTGGAATAGCATGGTCCATGCAGTTGTGTACATGCTAATGAAGTACACTGGGGTATGTGTCAGCATTTGTAGGTGCATTGTCCATCTGTACGGATGCCATGACGTTAACAACAGCTGTCAGCAGACGTCTGTAGTAGGTGTTGTAGTACTCATGTACTGTGTATGCTGTGATGGGTGAGGTGCCGGGATGTGGCTAACAAGGTTGATTAGCATATGTTCGGAATCCACCAATGAGGGGATAACCCCAGGTGTGTAACACCAGTCACATGGTGGTAGTGTCCATGCCAAGGTTAATCTAGGTCTTGGAGGTGGTGTGTATGGGTTGATCCAGCAGAGCGGAGGTTATGACTCATGGATGTGTCAGTACATGAGTGGCTATCCCAGTGAAGTGTGGGGTAGTGTCAGTCACACATCAGTAGTAGCTGTCTGAGGCCCACTGTCCAATATACCAACATAGAAGGTATGTTACCCATGGGGTATGATGTTGACTCTGTAGATTGTTACAATGTGTATAGCGGTCCTGGACACAGTTAGTTGCACATGGAGCACCTCTGATGCATTGTGCTAAGTAACTTGCCAGGATGTGTGCAAAACATAGTGGGATATGGGAACCCCTCAGCTGTGGGTGTGCCGGTCCAGGTATGTGCCTGAAAGGTATGGTCTGTCTATAACCTGTCATTGCAGGTGTGCTCTGCAGAGCCTAGAGGCAGGTCCCAGTCACTGCAGAGATGTTTGAGTGGTGCATTATAAGGTGTGCCTTGCCTGCATGCGTCACAGAGGAAGATGCAAGCATTGCGTCACATGACCCCATGTCGTGCCTGCCAGTTCCCATCCTGCCGGTGACAGTTATTGGAAACTGTGCAAGACAGGCAGTATAGAAGCAGCAAGAGCCTTACATGTGAGCTGTACTCCCAGGGCTGACAGATGCAAGTCATCTGTGCCACAGCATTGTGTTTGACCAGGTCAGTCAAAGCGGACAGATACCAGATGCCTGTGGAATGACAATAGGAGCATAGGCAACTGTTGAAGTGACACAGTCGGTAGTTGTACATTGGTATCGTGCCCAGATGAATGCAAAATGCTCCCCAGGGCTTGGCCCACACCCTCAGGGCTATAAGACTGGTGAGCTATTGCATGTCCCTGCACACGTAGTCTGTGAAGTGGCATCACAGGGCAGTCACACTAACATGGAGAATTACAGTCACATCGTACCTGGTGAGGTGTGGCATGGGTGCATAGGTTATGTTGCAGAAGCAGTTACTCGACAGCGAGATGTAAGCGACTATTGCCTTGTGTAGCCTGCTGTGTGGAACTGCAGTGTGACTCCCTACAGAGTCATCTATGACTGGTGTGTTGTGAATGTTATAACTCCCTATTGGCTGTATGTGATGGGCACACATGAGTCTGTGGGCTATAAGCTGGTTATGTTGTCTTCCATGATGGGGGCTATCTCTGGTGCCTACAGTGAGTATGGAGACGTACTGCACAAGTTGTCCTCATAGGTGTGGCCAGTGGTGTAGATCATGTGAGACTATGTGATGGGTGGAGTGTGTTGTGAATGTTACACATCCCCAAATGACTGTCAGGTGCAGTCAGGGTTGGTGACAGCATTACCCCCAGCCATAGCTGTCAACCTCCTGTCCCCAAAATGAGGAACATTAGCCCTCATACTGTGTGACAAATGGGCAAAACGTGGAACACTTACAACTGGCTTACTAACAGCTTCAACTAGGAAGGGCATATGATGGCTAAAATAGGCAGGTTTTACGTATAAAAAAGATATTCTAATGAATTAATATGATTCCCATCTATTTAGCCATGGCTAGCAGGTAAACAATTTCCAACAATGAATGTGTGACAGACCCTTTCAATGTGGAACCTTGAGGAACATGCACCTTTTAGAACCCCGAATGAGGTACGTTCCTTGTAATGAGGTACACTTGAGAGCTATGCCCCCAGCACGGCTGCAGAAGTGCATCCCCCACAGGCTGTAGTGTCGTATGTTGGGAGGTGAGCATTGAATGTGTACATGAGACAATTGCTCTATTGCCACATGTACAACATATCCCTCATATAGACAGGCAGTAGCACTGGTACGTGACAGTTGGGCATGCCTGTATATACAACCATGTCCCACAGGATATGTGCGTTACGTGTGTACAACAACTGTTGTACCATAAGCAAGCTGGGAAGTGTAGGACAGCCAGTGTACCTGTGGGAAATGGTGTGGAATGGGTGCTATAGTAATCAGTAGCTCATGACATGTTCACAAGTTCTGAACAAGTGCCTAGCATGATCATACAATACAGATAGGGTGTTGGATAATATCAACCCACAAGTGGTGATGACAGTCATTTAGGGTGGCACCGCACTATAACCCTACTGAGTATGGTGTGCATGTCCATGAACCATTAGCACTGTAGATGTTAGCAGTACAGATGTACAAGACAGCACGGATATTTGATTACAAATACCTTTGCATGTCAAAGGAGTGTTCCACCAGTGGCCTGTTGACAGACTCACAACTACAAAAGGTGCAAGAGTGACATGTGCACATCACACCAGTGCCAGCTACAGTAAAACAGGGTTAATGTGTTGTATCCCACCCTCATTGTAGCCCATACCACACAGACAAATGTTAGGCATCTGTGTATGTAAGGCTGTGAATGGCCATGACCTATCAGTATAGCTGTGTCAGTGTTGTGAACAACATACAGAATGGGCTGTGTGGGTGAGGTGTGTGACATATGTGCACAGTCTGATGGATGATACCAGCATTGTCACCGCTAGGTGAACATCCCTGTACCCATAAATTACTACCTAGGCTGTGGTCAACATTATGGACACTGTGTAAGGGATGGTGCTGTGCAGTGCACCCCCCAACTTGGTGACGTCTCCAGGCTCCTTAGGTAGTCATATGAGGTACCCATGTCATGTCAGGGTGCCAAGAGCACAGAGATCACTGGACAGGCATATACAGCACTGTGGTGACCAATATTGGATCACATACCACCTTTAAGGGGTAATGGCTATGCATGGATGTGCGATACCAGCCTTCACAATCCTCACCTCCACTATGCAGCATGCTGTCTACCTTGCAGAAAGACATTTGCTACACCATGATAATGGACATGCTACATGTCCATATCCTGATCTATAAGACATATGTCATGGACAGCCACCGTCCTAATACTAGGATCACCACAGGCTGGACAGATCCCTGTGCCAAATATGTGACATACTCCCACCATACCATGCAACCCTGTCCATAAAAGCTGCACATGTCATCCCAGTCATACATGGTGTGATGGCCGCATGGTAGATGTACTATCAACTGACTGGATCAGTAATGTGGCACTGATGCACCTTGCGGTGGCACAATGGCTGTCTGTTACAGCTTGGAAACCGTGCCCGCACATGCTATGGTTGATAACCATCCCTGTGAATGTCGCCTGACTAGCCATTGTCCCATGTCTATCACATGTGCAATACAGGCGATCCGTGGCAGGATGTTGAACAGTTGTACAGTGCTGTGTAGATGTATATGGCAAAACACATGCATGTACAGGTGTCCATGCATATGTGTGTATTGTCACTGCTCAAGTCCATTATGGCTGTGTCTGTGTTGATATGTGACATACACACAGCATCCAGGTCAACAGCAGTACCGTGGACAGATCCAGGCATGTGCAGATAGGTAAGAACACAAGTGCAGGCAAATAGACATGCCACAGCAAGACAGCATTTACATGGAGTATGAACACTGTAATGAGGTGACACACATATATGGAGATGATATCCAATGCATAATGGGTGTGACATGTGTGTGACACAAACACGTCAGTCGTGTCAGTGTCATGATGCTTTGCAAAGATAACTGTGCAGATGTAGTAGATGTAATAGAAATGTATGTGCAGCAGTATCTCTGTACATCTCTGAAACTGTGACCTGTCACCATCATTATGTCTTACAGATAATGTCTCGTACACGCCTCCCAGCATACACCCACCAGGAGGATGATGTCCTCATCCCACAGCTCCATGACAACTATGACTTGTTGTTCAGCCATTTGCCACAGCATGCCCAGCAGTGGGATGACCTGTGGCAGGATCTATGCAGGAGGGTGAACGATGTGGGTGGCCATAACCGCACCTACCAGCAGGTGCGCAGACATTGCACGGACTTGATACGACATGCAAAACAGCATGCCACTGCAGTCGCCAGGTGTCAAGGTGGAACAGGTGGTGGGCCACCAACCCAGCCCCCACTCACACACACCGAGGAGCTACTGGCCAGTCTGGGGACACCCAGGGAACAGCATCCAGAAACACTAGCTGCCATCGTGGAGGTGGGTGTCTCCCAACCAATGATCCCGGAGTTGCCTGGTAAGTCAGTACTGCACATATGGCTATTATATCCCATGTAGTTGCATGTGTCACTGTACATTATGTAAAGTAACAACATATCCAAGGTATGTGGACACACATACTGCATACTACAGTATGCTACGTTGTGTATGCACACATGTGCATACTATATGCTATTACACAGGTGAATGTGTTCACATGCACAGTGCAACCTGTGGCTGTCATACAGTCATGGATAATGTTCATACTGGTGTGTCACCCCTATACAGGTACCTCTGGCGTGCCACACAGACATGAGTCCGTTGCAGGTGAGACTGTCATCAGTATCAGGCATGTTACAGTGTAGATCTATTTGCCATGTGGCCAGTTAACACTTGCACACCTGATGTTTGTTCCAGTCACGATATGCAGGTCGCACCACCCTTCATTCACACAGGCCACCCATGTGCAATATATACAAACGTAATGATACACCGACTAGAAACCACTGTACTTGTCATTGCGACATGTGTGGTCAGCTTTGCATACAACAGTGGAAGTGCTCTACAATGGAGGCATATGTAGTATGCATTTGAACAACATGTGTGGTACGCACACAGTACCACACTGTGAGCTGTGATATGGGCAGCCCACAGGTGTCACCATTGTGTCATATGCCCCTGCATTGGATGCACACATTGTGATGTGCCACCTGACATGTCCCAGACATGTAGTGTTCTGTCTGCAATATTGTCACACTATCGCATGACCTATACCCCACATACCAAAATACAACCTGTTGTCTGCATAGCCCTGTGGATTGTGACATATCTGACATCTATGGGTGTATGTCATATGGGACAACACAGACATGTGAGATAGATGGCCATCACACACAATTGGCCAACACATGTGCACACATGGCCATGGGGATGGCCAGAGACATGTAGCCACACAGTACATGGGATGTGTATACACCCTGTTGCACATTGTCCACACATGGTCCAATTATAGCCTTAGTTGACCGATTATACAGTTGATGTGGTACACTGGACAACCTAAAAGCCTGTGCACAGCTACTGGAGGTGTCACTGAAGTCTACCATATACGATCTGTTGAACATCACGACTGTGTTGCAGTTATGGCTATGCAATGTGTACATATTATGCATTCTACAGCAACATAGATGCCTCATGATGCCATGCAATGGCACAGTGTCTGTACTTCACACTGTATAGCAATGTAGATGGCTCACACTACCCTCCCATGCTCATGCACATTTGCTAAACATGCATTCTATCTGTAGGGCATACACACAACACTGCAATGTGAAGGCCATTATGATGCTGTACATGTGTCAGGACACCATTGTGTCAGACATGTATGCATGTTAATGCACATGTCAGCAGATTACATGTCAAGGTTACGTCAGCCATGTGTACTGTTATCCTGTTCTGGGCCACATGGTGTATCACGGGGATGCATGCATACTACCATGATTGTGTGAACTGCATGGCTACTGATATGACACCTGCTTGCTGTAGTGTGCACCCCAGGGAGGTATGCTTACTAACACTATTAATGTCTGAGCTGCATGCCCTCTGCTGTATCGCAGGCATGCTGCATCCCATCTGACAAATCACATGCATGGTGTGTCTGTGTGTGTCTGTGTTTGTGTGTGTGTGTCTGTGTTTGTGTGTGTGTGTGTGTCTGTGTTTGTGTGTGTCTGTGTTTGTGTGGGTCTGTGTGTGTCCGTGTTTGTGTGTGTCTGTGTTTGTGTGTGTGTGTCTGTGTGTGTGTGTGTCTGTGTGTGTGTCTGTGTTTGTGTGTGTGTGTGTGTGTGTGTGTGTGTGTGTGTGTCTGTGTTTGTGTGTGTGTGTGTCTGTGTTTGTGTGTGTGTGTGTCTGTGTGTGTGTGTGTGTCTATTGTACTTTACAGTATTTCTTTGCATTCACAGGTGATGTAGGTGCGTTACCCTCCTGCGGTCCATCTGATGTTAGTGTCCCCACAGATACTAGCTGTGATGAACATATGCATGAGGTACAGGCAGGGTTGTCAAGGGCTGAATCTGTGCCAATGGTTACCATCCCAGCTATGTCCCCCTCTTCCCCGCACACAGTTCTGCTGCCAACACATACCACATCACCAGTGGCCATAGAGGAAGGACAGTCAGCGTCTGTTAGCGTGGAACAGGAATGTGTGGTGGCTACAGAAGGTGTGTCTACACACCATGGTGTCAGTGTAATGACTGCAGATGTGCCACACAGGCATGTGGCCGGTGCTGCTCGTAGGAGGACCTCTGGCAGACATGCACCTGCAGGACAAAGTGCAGCAGCTGGTATCACCAGACGCATGTTCCAGACTGTAATGGTGGTACAGGCATGTGCTGAATGGCAGAACAGAGAAGGGCAGAGGCTGCAGAGGGCTGCTATCCATACCCTAAATGACAACATCCAGACATTGGCAAATGCTCAACAGCAGATTGCTAATGTTCTGGATAGGCGATTAGGTGAAATAGTCGGAATCCTTGACCGAGGCATGGCAATCCGTGAGAGGGAGCTGTCTGTGCTGGAACATCTGGTAGGAGTGAGGCATAGGCCACGTGGACGTAGGCCAGCAACACCACCTTGTGTAGGTCGACGTGAGTGTGCCACCTCACATGCCCGCTCCCATAGTGCCGGTAGCAGTAGCAGTGCAGCTGGTGCTGCGCTGTCAACACCAGGACACAGCAGGCCATGTGGACATGGCCCTGGATGTTCTCAGTGGGGACACGGTTCCAGCAGACATGTGTCGTCGGACAGTAGCCACTCTGTACCTCCACCTGGTAGTGCCCGTGCAACCCCAGGCAGGCACAGGTCACGTGGCCATGGACGGACACAGTGAGCTGTACAACCTGCTCTGTACAATCTGGAGCTGTCAATTATACCCTGTATAGGCCTCACAAATGACAGAACTGTGTACACACATACACGCACACAGCGAACACAACTGTAGGGCTCCACAACATCCACATGCATTCTGCACAGACATGTCCAATCAACTCACCGGCCCTTACACACACACACATGATGTTATCCATTGGTGCAGCCTATGCCCCTGGTAAACATATCACCCTGTGCATATGATGAAGCCTGTGCCGCATACCTGTCATCCACACCATCGGTGCAGGGTTATGCACAAATATTCTGATGCACAGGGTGAACGGCATAGTGACAGGTGTATGTAATATTACCTATGTATGCATAGTGAGGGATGTGTATGTTGCAGTGGTTGTGTGTGAATACTGAGAGATGTGTATGTGACATAGGTTGTGTACTGTCAACATGCACTGGTCATACCATGTAGTGCAGGTGCAGCATGCATTGTGATGTGTTCACGGTATGTGTCTCGGTTACATCTGTAGCACCATGTTGGTTGTGATACCCTGGTTCCCTCCTATGGTGTACTTGCATGTGCCTACAGGTAGCAGTGTTTGCAGTCCCCCACGTGTAACTGTGGATTACTCACAGGTACATCTGGCAATATCAGCATGCTACATGTACCCTCAACCTGACTGTTGGAAACACCAACATGACACAGATGTCCGCACCTATACTGCACTTGACGCATGTGGTCAGTGCCACAGGCTACACTGGACAGAGACGTGACATACATAGCAGGACACATTACAGGTATGGTGACATGGTGCAGGGGTTGTACACAGCGGTCTGGCCAATGATGATGTGAGGTGTCACTTGGTGTCTGGAGGCCACACTGTGCAGCAGTAGGACCCTGTAACAGTACAGGAACATGGCCAAATTCACGAGGTGTACACCACTATAATGCACACCCCATAGTGTGCAGGTGGGGACCCTTGCCTATGTGGTCATCACCCTCACAGTACTATGCACCCACATGATGTGTCACAGAGAAGGAACATGCACAGGTAGCCAGTATGGCTGGGACCTATGGCATCAACAGGGTAGTGCAATGCATCACCATTATGGGTTAGTCACCACATGGGGTTAGTGATCATTTCTCATCGTATATTAGCATACACCCTCACACCAAGCACCAGACATACATACAGACACACACACACTGTGGTCACCACACATGTGTATACGGACAGCTGATGTGTGTGATGCACAACACCGGCCGACGTCATGCTTCCCACACAGACATATGCACAGATCTCTATAATGGTGTACAGGGATGTGTAACAACTGGGACATATTCCCCATGATATGTGGCATCTCTGGTCACACATTCAGACACACATGGCAGTGCTGGGAATGATACACCTGCCATATGATGACACGTTTGATAGACATGCAGCGGTATTGATTGCATTATGTGTACCAACGCTATATCTGGCAAATGTGCTGCTATATGCACACGGGAGGTTGTAGGTGTTACAGGTGCCATGTGACATATAGTTGGTAACACCTGACCGCTGTGTATGCATTATGTCAGCACCATCACGTAACAGCGACATAGCGTACTGTTTGCACATGGCATGATAGGATGGTGTGTGACACAACTGTGAGCTACCCCCTGCACACATACATCTACAGAGGTGGCTCACCATGTTATGTACACACATCCCTCCATACGTGCTGTTTGTATGTCACCATATACAGGTGTCAATGATGGGTCTGCATTGCGACTGCATGTCATAGGTAGGTGCAACTATGTTACGGACATCGGCCATTGCACATGCATGGTTGTTGCATGCACAGTACAGATGTCACATGTGTCTCCTGTTGCCATGTTTGTATGCATTGCTATTGTTGGACATGTGTGTTGACATACATAACACATGGACTGTGGTATGATATCACGGGTGTCACAGGCGACCAGTACAAGGGTATGTGTCCTGGTCAACATTGCTACCCCCTGTGGTGTGAACATTCAACAGACATGGGCCCACCTTCCATTCACGTGTGTAGCATTGATTAGGCCACTGTTATGCATGAGGTACATCAAAGGCTATGTATGTATGTGTTGTGTGTGCAGTAAATGCACACATCCACACAATCACATGTATGACATATCCAGATGTGTGTTCATTGGTGTACAGCAACAGTCAGGTGTCACAGCTGTGAAAGGGCCGTGGTATGTCTTGAGCCGGCCTGTTCATGTATATTGGTATCATTGCAATGCATAACACCTGTTGGATCCCTGTTGGTACATGTGTACTCTGCACAGCTGGTGTACACCTCAGTACAGCCCAGTGGTCATGTGTCACATGGTGTTGTGGTAGTGTAAGACTGTGTAGTGCTGCACCGACGACATGGTGATGACTTGACAGCTACAGTGTACACTGCAGTGTGTACGTGTGTGACCTGCACCTGTGACAGCTGTGATGGCAGCTGTGTGTGTAAAAGTCACTGCATGTGTGACCGCCCTGTGCGTGAGGACAGTTATAACTTACTGTGCCCTTCTGTACTGTGTCCTTCTGTGTGTACACTCCATCTGCATGCACGGCAGGCCTTTGCAACAGCTAAGTGTGTGAGCATACCCAGTATGCTGTTGTGTAGATGGACACACAGTACAGTCCATATACACAGTTGTGTAGATGGACACACGGTACAGTCCAATCTGAGACCTTCCGTGTTTACACTCCATCTGCATGCAATACGGCCCTTTGCAACAGCTAAGTGTGTGAGCATGCCCAGTATGCTGTTGTGTAGATGGACACACAGTACAGTCCATGTACGCAGTTGTGTAGATAGACACATGGCACATTCCACACTGCACCCTTCTGTGATTAGACTCCGTGTGCATGCAAGATGGCCCTTTGCAACTGCTAAGTGTATGAGTATGCCCAGTACGCCATTGTGTAGATGGACACACAGTACATTCCACACTGTGCCCTTCCGTGATTAGACTCCGTGTGCATGCAAGATCGCCCTTTGCAACTGCTAAGTGTGTGAGCATGCCCAGTACGCCATTGTGTAGATGGACACACAGTACATTCCAAAGAGACATGTAATACTAAGCATGTGGGCATGGCCATTGACATCCTGTATAGCCATGGTGGTCATCCAGGCAACAGATGTCCATTTTCAATGTCACGATGGATGCCTACATTGAACACACTGGTTGCTGTCTCAAAGGGTGTACTGTCTGTGGTGCATCCCGTATCTATTTAGTGTTGTAGTGCTCCGTAGATATTTAGTTGGCCCGATGACAGCACTGCCGTGTTTGTCTACGTCTACCTTGGACAGTAATATGCTTTCAGACTGCTCACTCTCTAAACATTCCCTATCGGCATCTTTGCCTTTGCGGATGATGTCACCCACCTAGAAGTATGCCTCTGGGAGTGCTGTGTTCAGTAATCTCGGTAGCACGTTCTGTAAATGCGTAATGCTGTAGTGTGATGAGGTAGTTAGGTATATGTTCAACTCCCGGCCCTGCCAAGTGTGTGTGTGTGTGTGTGTGTGTTTCCAGCTACCTGAGGACACAGTAATGCTTTTAGATGCCTCAAAACACATACATTCCCTATCGGCGTCTTTGCCTTTGCGGATGATGTCACCCACCTAGAAGTATGCCTCTGGGTGTGCTGTGTTCAGTAATCTCGGTAGCGCGTTCTGTATATGCGTAATGCTGTAGTGTGATAAGGTAGTTAGGTGTATGTTCAACTCCCAGTCCTGCCAATTGTGTGTGTGTGTGTGTGTGTGTGTGTGTGTGTGTGTGTGTGTGTGTGTGTGTGTTTCCAGCTGCCTGGGGACACAGTAATGCTTTTAGATGCCTCACAACACATACATTCCCTATCGGCGTCTTTGCCTTTGCGGATGATGTCACCCACCTAGAAGTATGCCTCTGGGTGTGCTGTGCTCAGTAATCTCGGTAGCGCATTCTGTATATGCGTAATGCTGTAGTGTGATAAGGTAGTTAGATGTATGTTCAACTCCCAGTCCTGCCAAGTGCGTGTGTGTGTGTGTTTCCACCTGCCTGGGGACACAGTAATGCTTTTAGATGCCTCACAACACATACATTCCCTATCAGCGTCTTTGCCTTTGCGGATGATGTCACCCACCTAGAAGTATGCCTCTGGGAGTGCTGTGTTCAGTAATCTTGGTAGCGCGTTCTGTAAATGCATAATGCTGTAATGTGATAAGGTAGTTAGGTGTATGTTCAACTCCCAGTCCTGCCAAGTGTGTCTATGTGTGTGTGTGTGTGCTTCCAGCTGCCTGGGGACACAATAATGCTTTTAGATGCCTCACAACACATACATTCCCTATCGGCGTCTTTGCCTTTGCGGATGATGTCACCCACCTAGAAGTATGCCTCTGGGAGTGCTGTGTTCAGTAATCTCGGTAGCGCATTCTGTAAATGTGTAATGCTGTAGTGTGATAAGGTAATTAGGTGTATGTTCAACTCCCAGTCCTGCCAAGTGTGTGTGTGTGTGTGTGTGTTTCCACCTGCCTGGGGACACAGTAATGCTTTTAGATGCCTCACAACACATACATTCCCTATCAGTGTCTTTCCTTTGCGGATGATGTCACCCACCTAGAAGTATGCCTCTGGGAGTGCTGTGTTCAGTAATCTCAGTAGTGCATTCTGTAAATGCGTAATGCTGTAGTGTGATAAGGTAGTAAGGTGTATGTTCAACTCCCAGTCCTGCCAAGTGTGTGTGTGTGTGTGTGTGTGTGTGTGTTTCCAGCTGCCTGTGGACACTGTAATGCTTTTAGATGCCTCACAACACATACATTCCCTATCGGCGTCTTTGCCTTTGCGGATGATGTCACCCACCTATGCCTCTGGGAGTGCTGTGTTCAGTAATCTCGGTAGCGCGTTCTGTAAATGCGTAATGCTGTAGTGTGATAAGGTAGTTAGGTGTATGTTCAACTCCCAGTCCTGCCAAGTGTGTGTGTTTCCAGCTGCCTGGGGACACAGTAATGCTTTTAGATGCCTCACAACACATACATTCCCTATCGGCACCTTTGCCTTTGCGGATGATGTCACCCACCTAGAAGTATGCCTCTGGGAGTGCTGTGTTCAGTAATCTCGGTAGCACGTTCTGTAAATGCATAATGCTGTAGTGTGATAAGGTAGTTAGGTGTATATTCAACTCCCTGTCCTGCCAAGTGTGTGTGTGTGTGTGTGTGTGTGTGTGTGTGTGTGTGTGTGTGTGTGTGTGTTTCCAGCTGCCTGGGGACACAGTAATGCTTTTAGATGCCTCACAACACATACATTCCCTATCGGCATCTTTTCCTTTGCGGATGATGTCACCCACCTAGAAGTATGCCTCTGGGAGTGCTGTTTTCAGTAATTTCGGTAGCACGTTCTGTAAATGCATCATGCTGTAGTGTGATAGGGTAGTTAGGTGTAAGTTCGATTCCCAGGCCTGCCAATTGTGTGTGTGTGTGTATGTGTGCATGCTCCCGTCTGCCTGGGGACTCAGGTTATGCTTTTAGACGCTTCGTACCACAGATATATCCTGCTAACGTCTTTGCCTTTGCGGATGTTGACACGGACTTAGAAGAATGCCTGTGTGTCTGCTGTGTTTAGTAATCTCGCTAGCGTGTTCTGTAAATGTGTCATGCTGTAGTGTGATAGGGTAGTTAGGTGTAAGTTCGATTCCCAGGCCTGCCAAGTGTGTGTGTGTGCATGCTTCCCGTCCACCTGGGGACTCAGGTTATGCTTTTAGATGCTTCGCACCACAGATATATCCTGCTGACGTCTTTGCCTTTGCGGATGTTGACACGCACCTAGTAGAATGCCTGTGGGTCTGCGGTGTTTAGTAATCTCTGTAGCACGTTCTGTAAATGTGTCATGCTGTAGTGTTATAGGGTAGTTATGTGTAAGTTCAATTACCAGCCCTGCCAAGTGTGTGTGTGTGTGTGTGTGTGTGTGTGTTTCCAGCTGCATGACAGTAGTACATTGCTTTTACAGTATTCATTCACCATAGCATCTGTGCGGCGTCTTTGCCTTTGATGCCGCTGTCTACAGGCTAGATGTATGCCTGTGTGATTTCCGTGATCCACTACTCACGGTTGCATATTCTGTCACTGCGTAATGCTGTTGTGTGGTACAGTGGTTACGTTCGTGTTCTGCTCACTACCCTGCCACGTGTGTGTGTGTGTGTCTGTGTGTGTATGTCTGTATCTCTCTCTCTCTCTTAATATATATATATATATATATATATATATATATATATATATATATATATATATATTCTGCCCATAACTCTGCTCTTGCATGGACAGCTGACTGTTTCATGTATCGCATATTTGCATAGCTTTCACATACCAATGGGGTATGTTGCAAATCCCAACATTGTCCATGCAACGTCCGTGTTACGGGTGGTGTTACTTGCCCTTACAGGCGTTTGCTGTATATCTTGGCAGACATCTATCCTTGCTGTACTCTCACTGTACTCGCACACGCCGGAGGCTTCATGTATCATGGCCTAGTTTTGCTGTGTGTATGTCTATTTGTGCTGTGTGCATGGCTGTGGGTATGTCCCACCATCATCATTTGTAAAGGTGACAGCCCTATAGGTACTTCATGTAGACTGCTGTGTCATTTCACATGTCAGCACATACCTGCGGACAGTACTGAACGTCCTACTGCAGCACATTTCATACCTTTTGCGTTATCTTGCAGTCGATAATGCTGTTTCCTCACACATGTATCTGTTTCTGATCATACCACTCCACCTCCTAGAGCAAACATCTGGACAAAGCCTTATCTGATAGTGGGACACATAGGGGCAGTATTGACATGTTGCTCTTACAAACGTAGATAGTTGACACAATAATAGGTTTTGCATTAGTATGGCTTTTCTGATGGATTTGGTGTCTTAAACACACATGTTTGTCATTATTTCATGACTTCAGTTATCAGGAATGTGCCAGAATGGTACTGATGTTACGTGGAACACACCAAACATATGAGGCAGAACTCTGCACATTCTGCGTAAATCTGTACAGTTGCGGAGTATGTGTCTGATACAAGATATCAACTTTCTGACACCAATACACACACTGTATGGCGGCATCACAGGCCACATGCCATTACATTTATATTGCAGGACACACCCACCCAGAGGTTTGTATTCCTCACACAGGCCAACAGCTGCTTATCCACACTAATTAGTCTATCATGTACCGTATGTGTACACCGGTATATGCGCTTTCCGTCAGTGGCAGAGCTCACGTACGAGTATGGGGGACTGGACATTGTTACGGTGACACTGCATGACACCCTGAGGGACACATTTCTTTTGAGTCTATTAACCTTCCACATTGACATTCACAGGGCATACGTTGTCATTCACATTTGTCGGAGTACATGCGTATGACTTGTACATGTTTTCTTATTTGTCCTGATGTCTTTCTTCTCACCTGTCCACCTAGTATCACTAGTTTTGTACATGTATTTTGGACAGGTTACCTTTATACCCCTAACCTGTACACATTATGGGTAAACGCCCTGACGTTTGACCTTTGCCCTTGTTACATTTGTCATAGTAATGTGCCTTTCTGGTAAATTGCTGGCAAGGCATTATGAACTGTGTGGTTAGATAATAGTGACTGACATTTCTATTACATGATTAGTAACACTCATAACATTCATATTCCTGGCTACGCCAGTATTCTATCAATGTTCTGACTTTGTCTGGGGTATATCTAATATAGTCCCTATTTATATTTCATGTACTATGCCTTAGTGCAGCTGTCTTATTCTGACAGTTTGCCAGTTATGGTTACCATGGTTACCATCTTGGTCATACACATGTCCATCCATGATAATCGCCTACATGACACTGATATAGGGCCCTACATATTCCCAAAATGGTTTACGCAATATCCAGTGGATGGTTTGCCCCATTATTGAGAATATAGGCGTGTGCTATACCCACATCACTCCCACGGGGCGGGCCTACGAAATCTCTGCCAAACAAGACCTAGGCCCATTTCTGCATACCCATGATTCCCATTCCTGAAAACCCTCCACAGTACCCATTACACATGTTTAATGTGAGCGGTACTGAAGTGTGGAGACACTTATATGCGCTCCCCACTCTCCGGATATCAGTTCGTACGTCATACATTCTATCGACACATGTGTCATTGCCCTTGCACCTGCTACTGTTGCATGTACAGCTATATCGTATTTGCTGAGGTCACTTATTTTGTGCATGTCTGTTTGTCTACCCATATTAGCTATAATGTGGCCTATTTATGTACATATGTCATATCTACGGGACATATGTTTGTTGTGTATACATATATACATGTACATTCCTCATTTCATAATTTGCTTTGGTTTATGTCTGTGGATTATGTGTATACACATATATCTATATCCATACCATACCTTCCCACTGTACAGATTGTCGCAGAGTGTACAGCTGGTTGCCTCTTTATCTTTGGTGTGTTTTACATAAACCTGTATCTATCTGGCAATGTAGTGGCATTTCATTTAAGACTTATGGTGGGAAATACTGGCAAGCAGTTCAGGTTACGGCTGCATACCCTTCAGAGAATCCATGCAACTGACACACCCATTATTCTATCCACTTTCTATGTTTGTTCTGGCACATATCTGGGGTTTGTCCCTATTTGTACCGGTAGTTTGCATGCCTTTGTCCGGTTTCATACTTTACGGGGTTAACAGGTTTGAGCCATGTATATCTAACGTGGGGGAAACAGCATTCATTGACTATGCTGTGAGCGGATCACACACGCACAGGCGCACTTGCATTTCCTTGTTGTGGGTTACGCACAGGCGCACATGTGCATATCCTTATTGTGGGTTACATATGTTTACTAAGTCTTTGTGCTTACGTGGGCTTTATTACTTGTGACAGTACCAGTAAATTATCTGTAATCCGGTTAACGGACATATGTGAAACACACGTTCACCTTTACATATTTAAATGTCTGTACAGCACAGATGCATTCATTACACTTTAACATTATATGTGCTGTAGTTGTAGTTGAACCTGGACTGCATTCACATTGGCCGGATGCTGTAACCACTATACTTTTGGTGTTCTGACTCATTTATATGCATACCCATAGTACATAGCTACATTAACATATGCCACACCGTTTCACTTATGACACAGGCATCCATTCTTCTGCTGGGAAAAATGCGGTACTACATATTACACATTCCCTATTCCCTACTGCTCTGGACCCAAGCTGCATATTTAATCACTGCAGGGATATTCAGAACCCCAAGGCTTATAGTCCTGACACATACAAGTGTTTAATTGTCAGGGTGTTCATGTGGTGATCTGGGTTTAGGCTTGTCCGCCTGGTGAACGGAACTGCCCTGACCATGTTCAAATGTCAGACAAAGCACATGGACAGTGTTTGTCCATTTTAAACATTTTATCTGTGTTTACAAACACAGGTGTTTGGGCACCTGTCAGCAGCTTATAATGTTGGCAATACATAATATGGGTGGGGGTGGTTACAATACATAATCCACGGTGAGTGGTGTTCCCATTCACATTATTTTACCTATGTTTACAGACACAGGTGTTTGGGCACCTGTCAGCAGCTTATAATGTTGGCAATACATAATATGGGTGGGGGTGGTTACAATACATAATCCGCGATGAGTGGTATTCCCATTCACATTTGACTATTTCCTGTATTCATTCATACGAGGATTATTATTTTGCACATGAATTAACTATGAATTAACTACAGGTATGCAGTAGTACAGTAAACATATGTGAAGGTTTTTTACAGTAAAAATGTACGGACCTCTGTAATACTCGGGGACTACCCCACATCCTTCACAACACTTCATGCTAATGTACATACTATTATTCTGTGAACTTTCGAAGTTTGTGAGAGCAGTATTTACATCTGTCCCTATTTGTCCACCCATCATTTTAGGCTTTGTCCAGATTTTGTTGCTGTAATAGGTTGAGAGGTGGTGTCGGTATGTGATTGAGTTGAATATATACTGTCGATAATTCAGTGAGGAGAAGGGTTACCACCTCTTCCTCTTTGCGAGTGGAAGTCCCACTTTGGACAGTTTTGTCCTGCGATGAAACCTTAGACATGGCAAATGTCCTGTGATTTTAAGACAAAGGTATATTTCTTATTTTCTTTAATAGTTGCATGATACAGGTATTTTGTATCTGAAACACATAACTATTATTTGGGATAGCATAAGCAATTCAAATGCTATGAAGTAAGCTTTTATTTTGGCAAACAAGTGTAATTCTGTCCTTTGCACTGGCCGGGGGTATGTTTTATCCTGCAAATTCTCACATTTCTACAAAAGATGTCCCACCTTGGGCATCTGAACAGGTGGCAACCCTAGTGGGGAGACTTGCATGGTGGACAGGTGTTCCATCCTGCATAGTATGTTTTGCATGTTTGTCTAGAAACTGAACAGTACCGTGACTACGCATACATGTTTTGTCCAGATGTGTACAGTGCTAGACACCGTGGCATGTAAACAACTCTGAGGTTTCAACAGGTTACTTATCCCACGCAGGATGTACACACATTTTGCCAGAACATGAACGCGAGGGCATTTGGATTTACGTAACTGTGATGGGATGTTTACAAACGTGGGATACATATTTGCAATCCTGACACTGCCTAGGACGATACTTCCTACTACGTATGAGGAATACTCGCTATGTGTAGGTGTACGGCTGCGCAAGGCTGTTAGCTGGATTTGGTGGACATTCGGACATGGGTGCAGGTTATGTGCTATACAGGGGTTGTTGCGTATTGCATTTGCATGCATGGGTTCTGCATTTGGATGTCCCAGTTCCGCATATAGCATCCTATGTGTATGTGCCGGTTACGTCCCTGTTCATGTGTATAGCACATTTTAATATTCATATGTTTGTGTGAGTTTGGTATACAATTTGGACTGTCAGGTTTCTTTACGGTTGTTATATGGCCACAACTGCCCATCTGTGTACTATCACTACCACTGTGGGACTGCTGGTGACCCTGCCCATGGGGCTAGATGTGTGTATTGATGGTGCGCTGACATGATGCGCTTCACTTCCACTGGGTATAACTACTTATAGTGCAGTACATTACGGGCACATGATTTTAAATATCATTTGTTCCATGGACGGAAAATCATATTGTGTTGCGTGCATTTCTGTTTGGTTCTCAATTTTGTGTGGCCGGGAACTGTCTTGCATGCTTTGCATATGTTTCATTATCCACGGACACTGATAGGTGCGATTATTATTGCAGGCAGACTATAATATTCAGCAGTTTAGGTTGCTCATCGACAGTCGACATTGACACACCTCCGGGCGCAGCTTAGTAACGCCCCATGCAGTCGCGCACGTGTCCTATGCACGTGGATGTGGTGGCAGCGCACCTTCATTAATATGCATATGGCGCTACTACACCATATATACACCGCACGGCCGGCGCAGGCCTTACACCGGCCTTGCGCCGAGCTTCATGAATCCAGGGGATGGTCTTAGCAATTGTTCTTCTTATTTTCCATAATATTTGTTATAAAAGCATCTTTCCCAAATTCCATTTTAACTGTAGTTTTTTTATTCAATACCTTTATCAGTACCTGAATATCACATATCAGTCTGAATACTTTTACAATGTATTTGTTGACATCAATCAGTATAATAAGCCAGGGATAAGAACACTTCTGGTGTTATTCATAGTCCTGTCATTTGTTTGTGAGAATTGGTATTTTGCAAATAGTGGCACTACATGGATACACAAATGTAGTCAGTGTATGTGGTCCATGCTGACTATGGAAACATGGAGGTGTTTTGGTAAATATGCCTACTTACTGCAAAACCATAACTTACTTAAGGCATATGTGTTAGGGGGATAGTTACATTGAGGTATAGTGTCTTAGTCATTATGTATTTCCCCAATTCACAGAGATAATCATAAAAGGGGCCTCATTCAGATACAAAACACATAACGGACCCAGAGGTTATGTTTGTGTGAGTTTGGTATACAATTTGGACTGTCAGGTTTCTTTACGGTTGTTATATGGCCACAACTGCCCATCTGTGTACTATCACTACCACTGTGGGACTGCTGGTGACCCTGCCCATGGGGCTAGATGTGTGTATTGATGGAGGGTGGCCTAATGGTTAAGATGTTTGCCTTACAAACACAAGGTGCAGGGTTTGAGTCTCACAAGGGATAATTGGCTAGGCTTAAAATGGCTCGCAAGGGCAGTTAGCCTAGTACTAATCTATGAATCTATGAAGCAGCATCATGGATACGTACATGGCAAATTAGTAGGAAAACCTTGGACTTCAAAATATTGCAAAGTAATACGAAATAAGTCAAAATGAGGTAAAATAATATATTTTGGTGCCATTTTAGTGTGTGCATACATGGACAAATAGCTAAAGAGATCACTGGGGGAGATAACTTATATTGATGTCATTTTAGTGCTCGGGCATACGTGGATAAACTACTGAAGGGATTACAGGGTGAAAAAACTTGTATTGATGTCATTTTAGTTTTTGTGCATATATGGAGAAACTATATGAAGGGCTCACTGGGTGATATATCTTGTATTTATGTCATTTTAGTGCTTGTGCATACATGGACAGGATATTGAAGGGATTGCTGGGTGCATATTGATGTCATTTTAGTGTTTGTGCATACATGGTTATACAAAGTAGATAAAAGACACACAACAGTACTTTTTACAACTGATGTGCATACAGCACAGGTATTTGATTATGAATCACAAGAACACTTCATTAGCATATTCCACTTTAATCAAGTTCTCATTTACATCTCATTATACTTAACTTGCTTACACTAAATTATGGGCAGTGCACATTAACGTAAATGGTCTTTATGTATCACCACCTAGATATGCTCACTCGCGGACTTTGCAGATACTCCTAATGCATTTCTGTAACAACTATTGTTATGGAAAATTATTATGCCTCATGTTTATTCTTCACAAGATGCATATTAACTTGTAATTTCTTTCACAAATTAATCAAATAAAATGTTTATAATATGTTTATGTCAAGGAAAACTGAAAAACAGATGCATGATTATGCAAGTTATAGTTTCACATAAGTAGTAGCTTTATAGTTAAAGTGTCATACAATTGCATTCTCTTTATTAGCAAACAGTAGTGTACTGACTGATATCTGAAGGCCTAGTAAGTGCTGAAGAATTAAGGGATGTTATGTTATGTTATGTTTGAAAAAAAGTTAATAAATTGTGTCGGGATCTGTGGAAACCAGATTAATCAACAGTGCACTCTGGCCTTCTAAGACTGGGGTATGTATTTGTAAGGATATCTGTGAGATAGTTTGTACTAGTATTGAATGTTAAGCTGAAAGCCAATAAATCTTAAGTACAGGTGGTCTATGTTTTAAAGGGCATATTTGTGAAGTTTTCACTTGAAGCTCTAAGCAAGGATCATAGGGACATAAAATAAGTAAAATTTAGATGATTTGTTAAAAGTAATGTTACGTCAAAATTTTGCATGCATGAGATTAATAAGAAAAAGTTTATAAATTAATTTCTTCCTTTATTCTTTGAGACTGATCTAAAAATTTTAGTAGGCAGCCTCCCAGATCTGTTCAATGAATAAACAAGTACTTTCTACATCCTGAAGCATTATTCTTGACTGAGATTAAAAGGAAAAGTAGTTGTTGTTTAATTTTGTGCTTTAACATTTGGTGCCTAAATACTCAGCTTCTGATCCTTGGTATTGCTGAGGGGTAGTGTGGAACAAATTATAAGGGCCCAGCATAAAATGTTATTTTGTGAATTCCACACAGCTTTCTATGGAATAGCCAGAGACTCATAGACACCTAACTATTTATGCATGCAAACATGCTAGACTAAGTGGGAAAAAAAAGATCTGTATAAAATTTTTTTTTAATTTTATTTTTTAATAATTGTAGTTCAAAGAGTAGAATGACTGAATAAGTGTTTTGGTGGATCATTAAGTTGGATATGTGTATTTAAAGAAATAGTGGGAAGATCCCACTGGTAATAAGGAAATGTTTATTAATGTATATGCACTGTGACGTCCATTTTTACCCCAGACCAGTAATCAAGGAGCCTCAGTCTTCACCACTGACCCACTGAGAGGAAGTCACTAGCTAGAACAGGAATGGATTTACACAGTATTTCAAATGCAGCTCTCTGCATCAAGCACAATTTCCTTCAAGACCACACAGGGAACATCCTTCACTGGGACTGGACTCTCTGTCTCTTCAGATCCCAAAGAAAACTCACTTTGGAGCACTGTGTCCCAGTTGAATATTGGATTTCACACATACACACACACACACACACACACACACACATACACACACACACACACACACACACACACACACACACACACACACACACACACACACACACCTAGGAAAGGCTGACACAGATTCACCATCTGTGTCCCTTCTCTACAGAATACAAGGTAGATTGCTGCCACCAGTCAAATACTCTAAGGATTTTATATAGAGAAACCAATTGTGCTGTGTCAAATTAATACTGATATAAATGGTAGAGTGTTACTGAAGCAGTAAGGCTTATCAGAGTGGCCACAGTGTCACTAAAGCACAAGTACTCTCAAGATGTTAAAAGTATTCTCTAAAAGACCAGCCACAATGAAAAGGTATACAAATATTTAATAATAGATAATAAAATAGAAAACAGGAGAATACTTAATATTTAGTTACGATGAACAACAGAGTTTCAGACAAAGGAAATATAAAAATAACACAGTTGGATAGAATCTCACATATGCAGAAAAAAGAAAATCATACTAAACTAATCTCACTGCATTATTCCTAACTAAACTAAAGAAAAGCTGTCCCTAGTTAACTCACTTAGTATTGCAAGGCAAGATGTACTGCTGAGCTGCTCACTTCCACAAGGCAAGATAAGATTTTACCCACTGAATGAACTGTACAACTAGCAAATGAAGAATTGAACTGTCATAACTGACATTCATCTTTTGTATCAGATTCAGGTTCCAAAGGAAAACAAAAACAAACAACAAACTGCTGCTGCCAGTGTTCTATCCTTCAGCTGGTTATAGAATGACATCACATCTAGTTACTCAACTGGCATAATATAATTCACCTTCAGAACTCTGTTGAAATTCTGTTGCAGCATTTTTAACATAGGCAACTTTTTTACAAATACATTTTTAATACAAACATCTGTACAAAGTAATGTGACAGTCAAATGACATAAAATTATTTACAAAACTTCACCCAGCCATGCTGGCATATGCCATACATGCAGTGTCCCGCTTCTCCTGGTACAGCTAGCAATACCTAGCAACATCACATCTCTCCCCCTCTTTTGAAGACTCAAGATAGTTTTTCAAAATGTTGCTTGAGAGAAATGGGCTTGTCTGG
This sequence comes from Protopterus annectens, assembly GCF_019279795.1. NCBI lineage: Eukaryota > Metazoa > Chordata > Ceratodontiformes > Protopteridae > Protopterus > Protopterus annectens. Next base: position 225,038,706 of record NC_056748.1, read on the forward strand.
GAATAGATTAACCTATGCCAAACCTTGAGAATCCATCTGTATTAGCATTGCTGTATCTGGACTGGCTAATACAGGGGGTCCTCCCAAAGCCCCTTTAAGCTTATGGAATGCCTGCTCACATACTGGGGTCCACACTACCTTATCTGACCTGTTTTTCTTTGGCAGGTCTGTGAGGGGAACAGCTATTGTAGTATAACTGGTAATGAACTTTCTACATTAACCCCACTATCCCCAAGAATGCTCTCACCTGCATTTTGCTAACAGCTGCAGGCCACACCTGAATAGCTTCCACTTTGGCAGTTTCATAGGTTCGTAGGTTCATAGATTAGTACTAGGCTAACTACCCTTGTAGGCCATTTTAAGCCTAGCTAATAACTCTATGTGAGAATCAAACCTTGCAGCTTGTGTCTGTAAGGTAAACACCTTAACCATTATGCCAACCTGCCACAAAATTATTACTCCCACCCATATTCAAACCCAGTAGCATCTCCCTCCAGCAACAATGCATTAACATTTGCTGCCACAGAGTCAATTTTTGACCTAATCTTACCACTCCCCACGCTATGTTCTAGGTAGGAGACCTCTGCCATATCCACCTGACACTTACTAGACTTAATGGTCAACCAAACTTGCCCTTAGCAGTCTACCCTGGACCTCCTGACATGCTGATGCTTCATTATGTTGACATAGTTCAATGTGTGTCCCCACCTATTGCCTAGCAGGTTTACCATGTAGTTGATATTAATGATCTTCCTTACTACTTCAAAGGGTCCATCCCAAGCTGCCTGAAGTTTATTGTGTCTGAAAGCAATGAGCACCATAACCTCCTGTCCCACAACATACTCTCAGGCTCAAATAGTCCTGTCATATGAGATATTTTTCTACTATTGGGCTTCTGCCAGGATCTCCTGGGCCAAGCCCATTAACTCCTTAAGCCTTGTCCTGAGGTATAGGAAATATGGTACAACAAACTCTTTGTGGGATGCACACTCACCCTCCCACTCATCACAAATAAAATTTAAAGTCCCCATCATCCTATGCCCATGCAACAACTCAAAATGTGAAAAACCTGTGGATTCCTGGGGTACCTGTCTGTATGCAAACAGGAGATAGAGCAAATATTTATCCCACTCTCCTAAACTGGTCTGTAAATGCCAGTAGCAGGGTTTTTAGTATAGAGTTTACCCTGTCCACAATACTATTAGTCTGGGGTTGGTAGGGGATGGTCTTTAGGTGCTTCACCCCACAGTTCTTCCACAGACAAGCCAGCAGGTCTGACATAAAACTGGCATATCTGTCAGTCAGTATTTTTCTTGGGAAACCTACCCTGCTGAAAATCTCTAACAAATGATTTGTCACCTTCTCTGTTTCAATGGAGGACAGAGCCACCACCTCAGGGTATCTGGTAGCATAATCTACTACCATCAGGATATAATTCTTTTCTGTGGAACTTGGGGTACTCAGAAGGCCCACAATATCCATAGATACCCTCTGAAATAACTCCTCAATCACAGGCAAAGGCATGAACAGAGCTTTGGCCTTGTCTCCTGCCTTGCCTACCTTTTGGAACTGCTCACAGGTCCTACAGTATCCTGTTACATCTCTTGCAATCCAAAGCCAATACAAATTCTGAATAATATGACTATTGGTATGCTTTATACCCATATGACCTGCAAAAGCAATGTCATGGGCTATGATTAGAAGTGCCAGATGGTAGGCATTGGACACCACCGACTAGTGTATTACCTCACCTTCTAACCCTTCTTCAGGGGGTCCAGTCTTGATACAGTAACCTTTTGTTCCAGTATACAGACACCCCTTTTCCCTGAGCATCATGTGCCTCCTTAGCTACTTTCCTCAAGCCTTGTAAGGTAGGGTCCAAAAGCTGTGCTGTCTCAACTCTACTTTTGTAACCCTTCCCAGCTCACCTTTCACAGGAAGCCTAGTATCTTCTGACAATGGTGCCTCCCTGTCTCCTGGGTACTACCACTCACTCCTGTCCTTGCAGTCACCATGTCCACAGGATCATCAGAACCTACCAGCAGCTGTGGTTCACTTTCAGGTTCACTGCTACTAATTAGCTCCCTCCCTGAAATAACCACATCACCAGCCCCAGCTTCAGGCATGGGGTCTTTCTGGGTCTCCCCGGCTACCAGATCTACCTGCCTGTCTCCAAGCCTGACTGTGTGTAACTGCATGCACACACAATACATTATCAAAATCATTCCCTATTAAGACATATGCATGGATATCCTCAAACACTCCTACCTGCTTGTTCCCTTTTCCATCCCTACCTGTCAAGGTGAACCCTAGGCAAAGATATTTGGAATGGGGTCCCTCCTAAAGCTCTAACTGGTGTAGACTGCCCAAGCAAGTATTGCTCTTCTTTAACCACTGCAGGCTTCACACTGGTTATGTCAGAGGCTGTGTCTCTCTTAGCAGTGGTCTGTCTTCTATCCACTAAGACAGGATACAAACTCCAGTGATAGTTTGGTACCTCTGTTGACTCCAGACAACTTACCACTGGCAGGCAGTTATTCCTACTTACTGGCTTCCTCACCTTTTGTTTCCCTCCTTGCTTTAGTGGACATTTGTATGCTACATGGCTCCTCTGGTTACATTTAAAAAATTTAAGCATTGATTCTGGCCATGTACCTGAACTAGTGGCTTCCCCTGTTACTGGTAGACTCTGTTGGGGTGATTTAGGCTGTACATCATGGGTTTCCTCATATCCATGTGCAGCATTGGGTATCCCCTTCTTGTGCAGTGATGCCCTGTTTGCTAAGTAGAGATCCCCTTTTCTCTTTTGGTCATCTGCTCATTTACATTCTTGGTCTGCCATCCAGATTCTCATGTCCTCAGGCAAAGTGTTAAGGGCTTGTTCCCTCACCAAAAGATCTGCCAGCCTTTCAAAAGTGGTGGCCTGACACCCACTCACCCACCTATGAAAGTAATATAATCAGATACTCGTTCATCTGTCTTGCGCCTATACTCACAAAACTTTTTTCTGTAAACTTCAGGTGTTAACTTAAAACACTCTAGTAAATATTGTTTTGCTCTAGCATATTTTAAACAATCAGTATCAGACAATTTAGAAACAGCAGTTACACCTTTACCATGGAGTAAGGGGGTCAGGAACCATATCCAGAGATCTTGGTCAACATTATACTGTTTACATACTCTTTCAAATATATATGAAAGAAACTATAAATGTCACTCCACTCTGCAAATTGTGGAAGAAACGTACTAACCTTTATTGCTTCTAGGGTCAGGTTATTCCTTTCCCCATTACCTGCATGACTGATGAAGAGTCAACCTCTACCTCTTGTATTGTCTCTGCTTCTCTTTTTCTTCACCCCCCAAATGTCGCAGTTCATGATGACACTGCTTCTCCTTAGCCTCCAAACATTGCATTCTCTCTTTTTCTTTGATCTCCCAATGTTTGGCATCCAGCTCATGCTGCTGCTCCTTCTCCTTTTGTTTCATCTCCAAATGCCACAGTTTCACTTCGGTGTCCAAATGTTTGGCCTCTAGTTAAGTCTGCTTAACTCCAGATGGATTTTTAATACTCTGAGGAAAAGGTGAACTGTCCTTTTTCCAAAGTCTGTACAACCCCATCACCAGACTGGCTATCTCCCTGGTTGCTGGGCCATGCTGCAGATGTGATTAAGGCTGAAATCATATCCTCTTTAGTCAGTTTTGCATGTACCAGTCCTTTGGCTTCATACACCTTAGCCAACTGGTTCTTTTGCTACTTGCCATAATCTCCTGCTGACATCTTTGTCTGCTTTGCCTGTCTAAACTAACAAAAATAAATAAAACTGTTGTGAAACTGAAACTGAATATTTATCTTGTAGCTGTTGAGAGTACACACACCTTCAGTGACAACTGCTTACAAGCTACTGAAGTTCAATTAATATCACACCGATCTGACACCCTCTTACCCCGGGCCAGTAATCAAGGAGCCTCAATCCTCACAACTGACACTGGTGAGAGGCAGTCACTAAAACAGGAATGGATTTACACAGTATTTCAAGTGCAGCTCTCTGCATCAAGCACAATTTCTCTAAAGACCACACAAGGAACATGTTCCACAGGGACCGGACTATCTGTCTCTCCAGATCCCAAAAAAGACTCCGTTTGGAATAGTGTGCCCCAGTTCTAGTATCTGACACACACATTTGAATATTGGATTTCACACACACACACACACACACACACACACACACACACACACACACACACACACACACACACACACACACACACACACACGTGGGAAAGGCTGACAGATTCACTAGCTGTGTTCTCTCTCAACATACTATAAGATAGATTGTTGCCACCAGTCAAATACTCTATGGCTCTTACAAAGGGTAAGGGTATTGTGTGAAATTAATACTTGGGAACGCATACACATACTCACAAAGTTCTCCAATTCAGGATGGTGCTGGTAAGTTGACACACACTGGTGAAGAATAGTAAATCCCGCTATGCAGCTCTGGAATAAATAAGTCCTTTCTTGTTCAAAGGTTATCCAAACAATTGCCACGTTCAAGCATCCAAATATAAATAGTGGACAAAAGGTATGCTTATAAATAAATTTTATGAGCCAATAGCATGTTGGGACATAGGTGTGACTGTGTGAAAGTAACCTCAGAAGGTATGAAAGATTGGTCAGTTCTGGATACAGTAACTATCTGTCCCATTATCCTGATCACAATGCTGGGGCTGTAAATTTTGAGCTCGTGACAGGATGAAAGCAAGGGAATGCTGTGGGAAAAGACTGATCAAAACCTTTTCTCTCTCATTGCAAAACGACAGAATCCCTACCCTTTCCTCCCTGACTGGTATGCGATTTGAAGTAGTCATTTTTCTTTTCTGAATTACCAGGATCCTGGATCTACAATGTAATTCTTAATAGGGAAAATGGGAACAAAGTTAAGCAGGCAGGACCAAATCCCTGCAAAGGGAACACCTGCATATTTTATGTATCATAATTATGGAAAGGAAAGTTGTAAGTATTTTAATGAGAGGTTTCAGCTTACTAAAAATTGCCCTGGTGAAGTATTTCCATTAAATGGAGCTTATGATAAGGATAAATTAGAGAATTTGAAGGGTATTTTGGAAGAAAAGAAAAACAAAGTAAATGGGGAAAAATAGACAGGATTTTATAATTGGTATACCGAAAGTCTTAAAAGGGAAAGGAATCAGCATTAAGGGGATGACAGGATACTAACTTTAAAACTTCATTCTTCTTCCCTAAACCTAAAGCCCCCAATCTCTCCATAAATCTAAAACTCCATCCCACTCCCTTAACCTAAAGTCTACTTTTGCTCCCTAACCCTAAACTGCCCTCCTGCTCCCTAACCCTAAAGCTCATTAACTGCTGTCTAACCCTAAAAGCCACCTCCTACTACTTAACCCTAAACTCCCCTCCTGTTCCCTAACCCTAAAGCTCATTAACTGCTGTCTAACCCTAAAAGCCCCTTGCTGTTCCCTAAAGCTAAACTCTCCTCTTGTTCCCTAACCCTAATACTCCTCTACTGCTTCCTAACCTTAAAACTCCCTTTCCACTTTCTAATGCTAAAACTCCCCTCCTGCTTCCTAACCTAAAAGATTTCCTGATCACTACCCTAAACTACAATCCCACCTCTCTCACCCCTTCCTATGGTGGCATCACTTACCTTACTTAAACCTGAATAATGTATTTGAGTAAGGTATGGCAACTACTTGCCTGAACTCATACTTAAGTTTAAATAACAGTGACAGCCTATAAGACCTACAAGACTTTGGAGACCCTGGCTTTGAGACAGTAGTCTTTGAGTATTTCAGATGTGAGTACTTATATTAGAGTAAGTTCAGCAATGTAATTAATTTCATATATGAGCAGAGGCAAAAATGTAGGTTTTTATTAAAGACACAACTCACACATATTTTGATTATATTGCTAAATTTGTCTCAGTACTAAAATCTCAGAATATCTGAGCCTGTATTTGTGTGTGTGTGTGTGTGTGTGTGTGTGTGTGTGTGTGTGTATGTGTGTGTGTGTGTGTGTGTGTGTGTGTGTGTGTGTGTGCATGTGTGTGTGTGTGTGTGTGTGTGCATGTGCGTGTGTGTGTGTGTGTGTGTGTGTGTGTGTGTGTGTTCGTGTGAGAGCATGTCATAATCTGATCAAGCAGTTACATAGTAAGCATTGTGCTCTGGCTTGTAGTTCTGCTCTGTAACATTTGATTTCTGTTGACTGATCAGATTAATTAATTAGCGAAAATATTGGCTAGAATCTTAACAACTGTCCCCACTGACACTGACAAATAGTCAATTGTTGTATTAAAGTCAGCACAGATGGATGCATTTTATGATATTTACACTCTGTTTCTTTCATTTTTAAAGCTTTAAAGATTATCCATTGCCTGAAATGCATATTAATTATCAGAATGCATGTGGCATTTTAAAATATGTTTCAAGGCATCGTTCTTCAATACTGGTTTCTGATGTTTTTAAATGTATCATATCTTATTCTTTCAGTTAAATCAAGATAAAATGAATATGGATGGTGAACATGGATCACACTGTTCTAGCCACCTCAAATGGTGCAAAATGCCTCAACATGTTTTCTGTATAGTACAGCTAAAATAAGAAAGAATTTTGTGAAGAATTTCTTACACAACTGACATCTATAATTACTTTGTCTTTGTAGGAAGTAATCCTTGAATTGTGTCCAAAGAAAGTTTAAAGCAGAAATTCTAGGTATCTTGGTAGTTCACAGGTCACTCTAAAGGGAAGATTCATGATGTTACCTTAAAATATCATAACACTGAACTACAAATGATCAAACCGAAATGATTGATCACCAGCACTTTTGAAGTGAAAAAAATAAACACATTTTTTTTTTTCAGGGAGGGGGGCAACAAGGCCTTCTTTACCCCCTCGCTATCCACTATCTATCTATTCATCTATTTATATATATATATATATATATATATATATATATATATATATATATATGGGTCTACATGAAAATGACAAAAGTGCAAAACGCCGACAACGAGAACACCGACAACAGAAGATCGACAACGGAGAAGACCGACAGCTGAGAATCCCGCCACTGAGAAAACCGACATGTTAAGGTAAGTGTGCGATAGGGACGGACGTTAAGGTAAGGGTGTGGGTAAGATAAGTGTATGTTAGTGATGGACGTTAGTGTAGGGTGCGGGTCAGGTAAGTGTGCGATAGTGACAGACTTTAGGTTTAGGGGCAGGTTAAGTGAGTTAGGGTTAGGGTGCAGGTAAGGTAAGTGTGCGATAGTGACAGACTTGAGGGTTAGGGGCAGATTAAGTGAGTTAGGGTTAGGGTGCGGGTAAGGTAAGTGTGCGATAGTGATGGACCTTAGGGTTAGGGTTTGGGTTAGGGTTAGTGCATAGACAGTTGTGTATGTAAGGTTTAGTGTAAGTTTGTAAGGTTTTTGGTGTGCTTGTGTTGTGTGTGTGTTTTTCAGGAAAGGTATTTGTTTTGTTGATTGTCAGGATTTTGGTTTGTCGGGCATGTGAAGTTTTGTGTTTTTGAACTTTCTTTTTTATCATTTTTTTTTTCGTGTCGGTTATTTCGTTGTCGGTGTTTTGGCGTGTCGGTGTTATCAGGTAGACCCATATATATATATATATATATATATATATATATATATAGATATATATATTTGGGTCTACTCTGAATAGTCGAGTTGGCATAATACCGAACCTCAGAACATCAAGGTGAAAACACTGAAGTCTCAAAACCCTGAAAGTCCACAACACCGAATGCCAGAATATCGAAAGGTAGAAAGGTAGAGCTATACCCTATGTAAACTAATGGAAAGTGAAATCGTAGTCATTGTAAAAGAATCTGTTGCAGTTTGCTAAAATGTGTTAAACATAGAAACGGCAAGTGGTTTGTTGGTGTGGTTTCCCTTCAAGGGTTTGTAGTATGTACATATTGCAATATGGCAAATTTTATGTACCATTATTGTGTTGTCTGTGAGTAAGTTCATTTTAGTCTGAAGTAGAAAATCAAAAAATTAAGTTGTTATAATTGCATGGTATGTGTTGCTGAGAGAAGCAGGAACTAGAAAATGGTGGTATCCTGTGCAGAGATCGCTACACAGTTCTCTTTTACTCAATCTAGTGTGATCTCAGAGTTGGTATATTAAATTTGCAGGGGGTGTGGGGTGCACAGCCCCCACATGGGTGTTGCAAAGGGCAGCCCCCTGCAAAATTACAGAATTAAAAACTGTAGGTTATTTCTGTTTTTTGGTTTTGATATTTTGGGATTCGGTGTTGTGGAATTTCAGGGTTGTGAGACTTCAGTGTTTTGTGTTGATGTTTTGAAGTTTGGTATTATGTCATTTCAGCAATTCAAAGTAGACCCATAGATATATATATATATATATATATATATATATATATATATATATATATATATATATATATATATATATCTTCTTCTTCTTCTTTTGGCTTTTCCCAGTTAGGGGTCGCCACAGCAGATCACCTGTCTGCTAATGACTGGCAGTGGAGTTTTACAGTGTCGAGTTGCCAGCCCGGCACCCAACCTTCCACAGAAGGCGCACACATGCACGCACTCACACGTAGGGCCAATTTAGAGTGTCCAATCCACCTACAGCATGTCTTTGTGCTGTGGGAGGAAACTGGAGCATACGGAGGAAACCCACGCAACCACAGGGAGGACCCCATAAAGCTAAACACTAAACCTAACATATTAGTTATAGGTGACTCTATTGTGAGACACACAGATGTTCCTCTCACCAGGCTGGATAAGGAAAAGGTCACAGTCAGCTGTCTGTTATGTACCAAGATCCACCATATCACACATGCACTAAAGTCTCTTAACAACAGGTACTGTTATGACTCCATCATAGTCCATGTTGGTGTGAACAACTTGAAACATACCTCTCTGGACTATATGAATATATATAGATAGATAGATAGATAGATAGATAGATAGATAGATAGATAGATAGATAGATATAGATATATATGTATACCAACTCCAAGATCACACTACAGAAGGATGAGGTCAAATTTCCAATACCCACTGTTCCATGATACCACTCAGGACAAGCCAGTAAAGTTGAATTGTCTGATTCTTGATCAGCTGTACCAGCTTTTCCTAGCTTTGAAAAAATAGCTACTACATAACAGCAACATAACCCAGGGTTGCTTGCTCCGATATAAATATGGATTTTTTTTTTTCATTTTCAACATAATCATGATAAACCACTTGTGTTCAATAAACTGCAATTTTAGATTATGACATGTTGATGAAATGTCATACATTCCCTGTGAGCATGGACTCCAGAGATCCTAGAAAAGAGATAGACTGTTTTACTTTGCATTATTATTGGGAGGAGTGGAAATGTCACACGCTGAATATTTTATCCTTGTATAGCCACTAAAATGGGGGAGATATAACATTGTTATTCTGTTCATTATACAATAAATCACTGTCCATAGCCTATCATCAGCAAAGAATATCTTATTGGGGCGTAAGCATTCTTCTATAGTGTGTGTGCGTGTGTGTGTGTGTGTGTGTGTGTGTGTGTGTGTGTGTGTGTGTGTGTGTGTGTGTGTGTAACAAACATGTAGCCTGTTGTTGTGTCTTTCGGCTTTTCCCGGTTAGGGGTCACCACAGCAGAACTCTGGTCCACTAATGATTGGCAGTTGATTTTTATGTGCCGAGTTGCCAACCCTGATGCACAACCTTCAACAAAGGTATGCCCATTCATGCATGTTTCCACGCAGAAGACACTCTAGCTGAGAATCGAACCGGACAGCATCTTACTGTGAGGCGACAACGCTACTGCAGCACCACCATCGCAGACACAATGTAAACACATTCGCACAATGAGCAGTAGTGCTCACTGAATATGCACACTGCTCACTGTGCTTACAAACTTTTTGTGGCCAGCAAAAGTGTGCGATCACGTCTGGACAGCTTATGTGAAGTCAGGGCAAGTTGATTGAAAGAATTAAGATGCAGGGTAAGCTAAATGGGGATTATGTGCACAGAATGCAATGATAATAGTGAAGAAATAAGTTTGAGGAGAGGCAAAATGAGGAAAATATACTCAGATGATGCAGTCAGATATGTTTATGTCACAAAGAAACATTTTAAACATAAATATTTCCATACCGATGTAATAATAATAATTAGTCCTGTTCACAATTCTTGACCCATGCACATAACTAGAAATGCACATGCTAACAAAGGATGTGAGAGGGGCACAAAACAACACAATAAAGGGAAGTAAATGTGATATAAATGTTAATAATAAGCTGAACTGAGATAACAGTTAGAAGGAGAATGGATACATTAGGGGCATACCTCTTAACCTCTTCGTGCAAGAAATCTGGCAAAGCCTATAATAACAGGGAAACAAAGGCCCCAAAATAGGGATAGATATTAAATATTGCTCTTATAAACTTAGAAAGTTTCTACAATAACAGGATTTGTGTTAACATGTATTTTCTGAAAGATATGAAGTCTAAAACACAAATGTATGTCATTATTTGGTGAATTAAATCCATAATTATTTGACAGAAAACCACACATTTTATGAGGAACATACTAAAAATATGAGACAAAAATCTGGACATTCTATGAAAATCTGGACACCTGAGAGGTATAATTATGGGTTATTTGCATAGACTCCATTTATTGAATATGACATGTATTTACAGGGAATGTATGTGTGATAACCAGCAGTACTGCTGCATTCTCCACTTCATCAAATATAAACAAGAGGAAATCAACCCTACAACTGTTGTGTCATGCACATCAGAAAGAGTCATGCTTTTGCTATTTGTTGGCATTTGGCATACACAGATATGGGGTGTATTACCTTGAAACATGAATTAGACATGCATGTATTGTAAATTCATGAAAATCCTAAACAGTAATGTAATAAAATCAAAATGCACAAGTGGGAAAAAATAACATAGGTGTGATGACATTTTATTAGTTCAAGGTCTTGGTTCGTAAATGTAGCACACCTACTATATGGTTATATTGGGCACGATCGCAAGAAATTACAGCGAACATGGCCATAACAGCATGTAAACAATACAAACACAGAAGAAAGTGTCATAATACATGCCCACTCACACTTTCTAATGATGTGGCAGCATGATGTACAGCAAGAAATGTTATGTAACCCACATACCAAATGCAAATTTGAGATAAATTTGCCCCCCAGGCCAAGGACATCCACAAGGCATTCTTTAGCTATGTCAGCAGCCTCAATGGCAATATGCAGTTGTGTACAGAGCTCATTGTTAATGGAAAAAATACACTAAAATTCGAACCACAGTGTGCAATGAATGAATACTCCAGTACTGAAACACGAAGATTTATTCCAACTTAATACAGACTAAGCATATGCTTTCACCAGCAACCTGGCTTCTTCAGAGTCTGACATTACAACACTCCATATTTAAAACAAAAAATGCATTTTCCCCACCCATTTAATTAATCAATTGATTAATTAAGCAATTTCCTTAAAATACATTTACAACATAATGTTAATTTAAATTAAAAACAATTGAATACCATTTAATATACATATAGCAATCATTCAATGTATAAATACGTAATATATGTATATGAAAGTATAAAAAAGTATACAAATATAAAGATACAATTCTTCTAAATAATACTACTTAAATGTTTTAACTGAGGTTTTATAGTGACACATTCATTTAATCCAGGGCGCCTGGTAGCATTAAGCCTAAGCTGCCATTCCATTTCTAACCTTGCTACCCTATTTTGTATATCACATTTGATGTTAGGTTTAACCCTATCTATAATAAAAAATAAAAATTTGTTAAAATTCCCACATGTCCTACTGTGCAAATAAAGCGCATTATGCTCATCCTTTCTCCTGATTGAACTAACGTGCTCCCTTATTCTTTCTTTCAAGCTTCGTGTAGTCATGCCCACATAAAATGCATCGCATGACATACACGAAGCAAGATACACACAATTCTTGGTGATACAATTGCAAGCACCTGGACAAGATATCGTACGTTGATAACCCACAACACTTTTAAATGTCCCTACTGCTATAAATCTACATCCTTTGCATGAGCCACATTTATTCATAGCAGATCTAATGTTACTTTTACCCTCTCTTTCAAGAATACTCTTCAAATTTCTTCCTTTTCCATAGACAATCACCGGGGTATCACCTAAAATCTTTCTAGTGTCTCTACTTAGAAAATACTTCCACAAGTTCCTAAGACTAGAACTTAGTTCATTAGCTTTTTCATTATATGTTAAAACGAACTTTGCTCTATTCATTTTATTGACTGTATTGTCACTACCACCTATATTAACCCCTTCATCACCTTGCCCTCTTAAAATAGGACGGTATTTGTTTTTTCTTTTTCTATATACTTCTTTTTTAATATTGGTTAACATTGAAAGTGGGTATCCCCTATCTACAAACATTCCTATCAATGTGTAAATTTCCCTCTTAAATAAGTCATCATTACTAATTAACCTACATTTTATGTGGGCATGACTACACGAAGCTTGAAAGAAAGAATAAGGGAGCACGTTAGTTCAATCAGGAGAAAGGATGAGCATAATGTGCTTTATTTGCACAGTAGGACATGTGGGAATTTTAACAAATTTTTATTTTTTATTATAGATAGGGTTAAACCTAACATCAAATGTGATATACAAAATAGGGTAGCAAGGTTAGAAATGGAATGGCAGCTTAGGCTTAATGCTACCAGGCGCCCTGGATTAAATGAATGTGTCACTATAAAACCTCAGTTAAAACATTTAAGTAGTATTATTTAGAAGAATTGTATCTTTATATTTGTATACTTTTTTATACTTTCATATACATATATTACGTATTTATACATTGAATGATTGCTATATGCATATTAAATGGTATTCAATTGTTTTTAATTTAAATTAACATTATGTTGTAAATGTATTTTAAGGAAATTGCTTAATTAATCAATTGATTAATTAAATGGGTGGGGAGAATGCATTTTTTGTTTTAAATATGGAGTGTTGTAATGTCAGACTCTGAAGAAGCCAGGTTGCTGGTGAAAGCATATGCTTAGTCTGTATTAAGTTGGAATAAATCTTCGTGTTTCAGTACTGGAGTATTCATTCATTGCACACTGTGGTTCGAATTTTAGTGTATTTTTTCTGGTTGAACCTGTGTTGGTTCTGGTGGAGCGTTTATTCCTCATTGTTAATGGAGCCGGAAGATATAGCAGACCTACTGGTAGACAAATTAAGCTCTAACTTTACCCTTCTCTTGCCCTTAACCTCCCCTCAGGAATAACCTTCTAATATAAATCTTCCTACTATCACTAGTGAACAGGTTCTCCCTCTAAGGCCAAGAACAATGCACTGATGGGCCCAGACAGTTTCCCATGATGCCTTTTTTAATTTCTCCAAGTATTTTGGGTTTCTAATACCATGACAGGAATGGACCCCATTCCTAAGTCAAAGTATGATTAAAGATTATGAGATTAGTATTGTTTCAGTCTTTGATGTTACCCAGAAATGCTCTTTGCAGCACTCACAATGTGCCCAGTAATGACTCTTTCTGCAATTCATATGGCATTACATGTATCGGTAACATATCTAAATACAATTGTAAATTATTTTTTATAAGACCCATTGCTCCCACTGCAACTGGAACTGTCTGGGTATCTTTCTTCCACGTTGCCCTCATTTCTGCCTGCAAATCATGATATTTTATAACTGTGTGTCTCTCTATATCAATACACTGTAATCACTGGGTGTAGCAATTTCAATGATCAGTGCTACTTTTGTCTTCTTTTCATGAACCACTATATCTCACATCTATCTTTTGGACTGTTGGTAATGGGTGATCCCATGTGATGTAGACTTCATAATTTTCTATGATGTTTTATGGCTGTTTCCAGTATTTTTCAGCTACTTCAGTATTATAATGCTTGAACAATCCCTAGTGCAACAGTCTTGCCACATTATTATGCCTTTCAGTATATAAATCTTATGCCATTAGTATGTCACAATCAGCAGCAAGATGAGCAACTGTTTCCAATTCTGTTTTACAAAACCTATATTTTTCTGTTTCTTCCACATGTTCACTGGACTTTGTAAACCAATGTGTAAGTAGTCCACTATCTTGGGCCATCAATATTAACCTTTCATCTTTTGGTTTGAATTCACCTCTCCTTCACCATTCCTGCATTTGATCCTGATCAACATGAGGTTGTTCCAGGAGTTTTCTATACTTTCAACTATATTTATACATTTTTCACATTTCTCGCATTGTCATCTGATTCTTCACCTTATATTCTTTCTTTTATTTTTGGCACATACAGTTGCTGCCTCATTTTTATCTACTTCTGGTTTGATTTCCAGTCTTGCTTGATGCCAATATGCTTCTGCTAGACTAAGCATGGACATCATCTTTTCTCCTCATGTTTCACAACTTTCACTATGTTTGGGTCTTGTGAGGTCAGCAGATATGTTTGCCGTCCCACAATTGCAGATCTATACATGTAATCAGTTTCAAGGAGGCCTGTACCTCCTTCAGAATAGGTTCATAGGTTCATAGGTAGGTACTAGCCTATTGGCTCTAGGGCCTATATAAGCCTAGCCAAATGGTACCCTGGCTTTCTCCACCCAAGAAAATTATTTTCCTGTGCCCCTGTCGAGCAGAGCCACAGAAGTGATCCCCAGGGTGAATTTCCTATCTCCCATCCAATCATCAAGATTTTTCTTGAAGAGTGCTAATGAGGAGCTTTGTTTGATATAGATAGGTCATTTGTTCCAGAGTATGGGAAGTCTCTGGGACACGAATCTATCCCTCCGGCATGTTCTGTTTATTGTGGTGACAAGGTTTAGGTCCCCAGAGCATGTAGCTCGGAGGGAGTGGCATTTCTTTAAGTGGAGCATGCCCAGCAGCTCTGGGTTTGACATAGCTTTGTATGTTAGGCAGAGATCACCTCTGAGTAGGTGATATGTGATGGAGTAAAGCTGGAGTTTTTTGAGATGGTCTGCATAGGGCATCTGTTTGAGGCCGGTAATCCTCTTTTTGAGATATTTCTGTGGCCTTTCCAGTTGTTATAGATGTCTTGTGAGGTACATGCCAAAAGGGGGGTGTACTCTATAATAGGTCTAATGAGTGATGAGTAGAGGGGAACAATGGCCTCTTTTTTCCTGTATGAGAAACCTTTTGTGATGAGGTGTGCCATGTAAAAGGATTTTCTGACTACTGTGGCAATGTGATTCTCAAAGAAGAGACTACAGTCCACCTATGTCCCAAGGTCTCTTATCACACTTTCAGTGTTTAGTAGACTACCACCTATGTGGTAGTTCATGGGTACAGAGTTTTTACCAAAAGGGATGACAATGCACTTTTTGGCATTTAGCTTGAGGCCATGGCTTTGACACTAGGCATCTGTCTCAGTGAGGCCCTTTTGTAGGATGTCCACATCGTTAGGTGTTTTGATTATGTCTCCTAGTTTTCAGTCATCTGCGAACTTCATTAGCCAAAGACCTTCTGTGTTAGCCTGTACTTCAGAGAAGTAGATACCAAACAGGAGAGGACCCAGGACTGAACCTTGTGGTACTCCACTTGTCACTGGTGTAAAGTTAGATTTGGAGTATATAATCTTAGTATGCAATTATTTTTATAAATCATTTGATGAGCATGAAACATCCTTCTTGTTTGCTGTACAACCTGTCCAACATTTTTTGAGGCCAGTCAATCCCTCCAAAAATGTAAGTTAGGATATGCGGAGTAAATTGGTTTATAGCTTGAACTTTGTTCTTAGATGTCAGTGCTGTTTTCAAGATTAATTTAAGTCTTCTGAAATATCCCTTACTCAGTTTTATTTGCATTTGTTCATATATTATTGTTGACCCTTCATCAGTTCCCAAATATTTATACACTCCTTCTTGCTCAAGTTCTTTTATATCACATGATTGCCCCAGTTGGATGTTTTCTTGGTGTTGCAGCTTTCCTGCTTTAAAGGTTGCTTTTGCACATTTATCAAGACCAAATGACATTGTTACATCATCTGAAAAAGTTTTGACTACTTTCAGTTGTGCTTTCAGTTCCTCATCTGATAAGCTGTACAGTTTTAAGTCATCTACAAAGAGAAGATGAGAAGTCTTTGCACTTTATTGCTTTCTGGAGCCACATTATAGCTGTGACCTAGCCTGTTAAGCAGGCAGCTTAATGGGTTAAGGGCAAGGCACAAGAGCAGTGGTGATAGTCACCCTGGGTTTTTATCCCTGGAATACTAATTTGTCCTTTATCATGGCTTAACTGCAAAGTGGCTTAGCACAGTTTCATTGTTGCTGTGATGTAGTTTATCAGTGTTGGGTGCATCGTATACATTTTTATGCTCTCTTTTATCCATGAATGTGAGATGCTGTCAAATGCTTTTTTGTAGTCTATCCATGCCATACTTAGATTCTTCCCCGTTTTTGCAGTTCTCCACTATGACTTTATTTGACAACAAATGCTCATTTGTTCCATATTACTTTCTTGTATTACCCATTTGTTCTATTGCCATAATTGAGTTTTCTTCTAAATGACTATTAACTCTGTTGGCATCAGTTCCAGAATACAGTTTATACGTCGTTGGAAGGCAAGTTATTGGTCTACAGTTTTTAGGGTAGCTTGCAGGCTCACTCTTAAGTAAGAGCATTGATTTTCCTGTCGTTAACCAGGTGGTGTCTGTTTGGGGTGTGCATATAAATAGTTCTCTCTCATAGTTAAATATTTGTGCAAAAGTTAGGTACTACATCTGGGCCTGGAGTTTTCCAATTAAAGTCTTTTCTTAACTTTGTTTCAGTCTCTCTGGCCATTAATTCATCTAATTTCATATCCTGTACATTTCAATGTCTTATTCTTTCTTTTACGTCTTCTATCCCTTTATGAACTTTGCTATGTTCCACAGGATCTTTATAAATATTTCTCCAAAATGTATCTATTTCTTCTTTTTGGTGGTCTTTCAATTTCTTTTACCTTTTTTCCCAATTGTCTATAAAACTTTTTTGGGTCAACAATAAATTGCTTATTTTGTACTTCTCCTTTATTATTTATCTGTGTATCTTCTAAGTTTTTCTGCCTGTGCTGATATTTTTAGTTTATCATTTGTGATAGTGCACAAAAAATCCTGATCTGTTATAATACTGTGCATTGCTTTTATCACATTTATCTTTCTGCGTATTTTTGTTGATCTCTTCCCTCTTCTATACTCTTCTAACAGTGACACTTCTTGTCTTAATTCCTTTATAGTTTTCTTTATTTAATAATTCCATGGTGGCATTCAGTTTCTCTCTGTCCTTTCCCTCACTACCCTGTGTTCTTGTGGTAGGACTTGTCTTTATCTGTTATTAATTTGGCTGCACAGTAACATATCCTATTTACTTCTGTTATATCGCTTGAATCTCTATGGACAGTCTTAATTACTGTGTTCATTTGTTTGATCAAATTTATATCTTTTTGGATTTCGTTGACCTTCTGCAGTGTATTTCATTTATTGATCTTAATATGTCTATCCATCTCTATTAAATTAAGCAACTTTTCTCTTAGATCATTTTCTTCTAAACTGAAGGCACATTCTTTGTTTCCATTTCATGCAGACATTCTATACAAAATTCCAAAGCATTTTCCTGTGCCACGTTCTCTTCAGTTTCACCCCATGTCATCTGTTGCTCTTTCATATGGGAACTCAGCGGTTCTGCCTTTTTTTTAATTTCTTCAAATCTTTTGTGTTTCTAATACCATGAAGGGAAAGGACCCCATTCCTAAGTCAAAGTACGATTAAATTTCATGAAATTAGTATTGTTTCAATCCTTGATGTCAGCCAAAAGTGCTCTTCGCAGCACCTGCAGTGTGTCCAGTAATGACTCCTTCTGCAATTCATATGGGGTTACATGTATCGGTAACATATCTAAATATGATTATAGATTCTTTTTTAAAAGACCTGTTGCTCCTACTACTATTGGAACTGTCTGGGTATCTTTTTTCCACATTGCTCTCATTTCTGCCTGCGGATCCAGATATTTTATGACTCTGTGTCTCTCCGTATGCAAGATGCTGTAGTCACTGGGTGTGGCAGTGTCAATGATTAATGCTACTTCTGTCTTCTTTTCATGGACCACTATATCTGGTTTTCTAGCATCTAGCTTTTGAACTGTTGGTAAAGGGTGATCCCCTGTGATGTAAATTTCATAATTTTCTGAAATGCTTTGTGGCTTGTGTTAGTGTTTTTCACCCACTTCTGTACATAATGTTTGTACAATCCCAGTGCAACAGTCTTTCCACATTATTATGCCTTTCAGTGTACAGTCCTTCTGCCATTAGTGTGTCACAACCAGCAACGAGGTGTGCGACTGTTTCCAATTTGGTTTTACAAAAATCTACATTAGTTCCTGATCAACATGAGGTTCTTCCAGAATTTTTGTATACTTGCAACTATATTTATGCATTTTCCACATTTCTTACCTTCTCATCTGTTCCTTCACCTTATATTCTTTCTTTTGTTTTTCTTTTTTGGCACATTCAGTTGCTGCCTGTTTTTTTTATCTGCCTGCTAAATAGCATGAAACATGTTCTACCAGGCCTGCTGGAATCACTATTTAACTGTAGCCTTCAGACTAACCTCATGACTCATGACTAGAGAAGACCAATACTCATCCCACTGCACAATGTTTAGGCTTCTGCAGACCTTGAAAACTACAGACCCATAAGTCGCACTAGTCTCACAGGCAAAGCTGTGGAAAGAATCACCATGAAAATGGTCAGTAATGACATAGCCACCCTCCAGTCACTGGTCACAGTCCAGTTTTGTTTATTCAAAGGCAGATCATGCTTAATCATTCTGCTAAAATTCTTTGAAAAGTTCATTAAAGCAATGAATGAGGGAAAACTGATTCACACTTTCTTACTTGACCTGGCCAAGCCATTTAACACAATACCCCAATCAGGCACTGTTGATAAACTCAAGAGGTTATGTATAAACCCTTATGTCACCAAGTAGATAGCCAGCTGACTCACAGACAGGACCAGGATGTTACTCTTGAAGATACCACCTATATAAAGAGGCCAGTCACAAACAGAGTCGCTCAAAGATTGGCCCTAGGACTACTCATTTTTGGTTACTTTCCTGAAATCAAGGCCAATGTCAAGGCCGATGTCATGGCCCTCTGGTTGACCAAAATTTCAGATGATTGCAAATTAGAAGCAGTTATAGAATTATCACTGACACTAATGTTCTCCAGAAAGGGCTGGAACAGACAAATAACTTATGTCAGAGTCATGGACTAAAACTAAATGCAAAGAAATGCATAATAGTATCCTTTAGGGAATCATCCACCATTGGCAAGTATCATACTGACAACACACCATTAAGGGTCAGTCCAGTAGTCAGGACTCAGGAATACACACAGACAGCAGTTTGGCCTTTGACAATCACATGTCCACAATAGCATGGAAATCATTCTATGTTGTGCATCTTTTAAATAAAGGTATGGCATTGAGGTCCAAGGAGATCATTGCTCCACTATATTCAGCATTCATCAGACGAATCATTGAGTACAATGACCTCTTTGCTATGTGCCTAATGAGGCACATCCAACAAATAGTTCACTAAAAGTATACAGGGCATAAGTAGCATATCCTATGCAGACCACCTCAAAGCCCCATCTATGTACAAGCCTTCCATACCACAGATAACTGGTTTCTTAGCAAACACCTAATTCTAAACCCCCCCCAAAAAACAAACTACTACTTTTCTCACCCAACAAATCTACTACCACATACACTCCATTTAACATAGTCTCCAGAGATGGCACCATCATCTCCCTTGACACTCACACTAAATTGTTAGGAGTTACCATCAATAACAACCTCAAATTTGGTCATCATATTAATAAAACCATTAAAAATGTCCACAAAAAATGAGCAGTCTATATAAAAACAAACCCTTCCTAACACAAACTGCTAGAATTACAATCGCTCAGACTCACCTTCTTTCAACACTATTCTATTCCTCACCCATTCTCACCAACTTACCAAAAACCAAAACTGCCAAGCTCAACACTAGCTATAATCAAATTGCAAAATTTGCAACAGGTGCCCCCTATTGTGCCCACCAATGCCTATCCCTGAAACAACTTGACTGGCTTGAATTCCCTAATCTCTGGAACTATCACCTATTAACCTTAGCCCACAATCTCCAGTTATCTCCAGACAAAACCCCTTCACTGGCTAATCTGTTAGTACCCCAAGCTAATACCAGACAACTTCACTCTAGCAATAAAAAAAAATAATTAAAATGACAAAAACCAACAACACAGCAAGGGGGGGCACTCTTCTCCAATCACATTGGTAAAATTTGGAACTCCCTACCCACATTTATCACTTCAGCTGTCTCAAAGGCCACATTTAAAAGACTCCTGAAGGAACACCTAAAGCACTCATGGATCTGCATATGTTCCCCACCCGGCTAAATGCCCCCTTACTTTCCCATGTCATCATCACCTACACTGGCAGCCACTTTACCTTCCTCCTACACCATCCATTATTCCACCCCATAAACTATATCACTCATACACCACTGACAGATTACTAAATTGCATATCCACTAACTACCTCACTCACTCTATATCACTACATCAGCTAATTAAACGAATACCTCATCTTCCTGCCTCTCATACCTATCCTATCATCCTTTCAATCTTCTCTCTTTCTCCCCTATTACTTACCCCTACTATCGACTACCCAGTACTATTGTTTCCCCTCCACCTACCTACCAGGCCAACTCCTTCCCTACCTTAGTCTACTATACCTCACCAGTAGGGAATATCTAAACCTTAAACTGAATACTTGCATGTACCCTATCTAATACTGTTAAATCTGTATCTCACAATGCTTTCACCTGATCTATGTCAACCTTGTACCGGATATGTTAACTTGAACTAAGTATGAAAATATGTTACTTGTCAATATTAAGTTACTTGTCTATGTTAAGTTTGTTACTTTCTATGCATTTTACCACTTATGTATTCCTCGTAATAATTGTATGAATTTTACTGTGGAGCTTTTCTCCCTGGGCCTCTGCTGAAAATGAACATGCATCTAGTCAGATTTTCCTAGTCATCAAATGTAAAATAAATAAAATACAATGTAATCTTTTTCCCACAGGCAGCTTTATGCCTAGGATACAAGTCATTGTTGGACCACACAGCATCAGAATTGCCGGTTGTAAGGCCTTAAACCTTGACCCTGATATAAATAAGACCTATTAGAGAGACAGGTATGTATCCCAGAGACTACCCCTTCTCCTGAGCAGGCTGTCCATCCACATGAAGCAGAGTTCCTCCCTAACCTAATTCAAGTGTAACTTGGACAACTGGATGGAAAACAGACGATTCTTTCCTGGTTTGGCAACTATGTATCTAATGGATATAGGCAGCCTCTAAATGGTCTATCTCCCAGGAACCTGCTTGCAAGTGATTCATCTCCCAAGCCCATGCTTACACTTATCAATGGTATCAGATGTTGTCAGATATTTGAGATGCATGGCTAGGCTTAAAAAGGCCCAAGTGGTCATTAGCCTAATACCCATGGCCTATAAAGCGCTACAGTGTGAATAAAAGAATCACAGTAATACATAAATATTTGAATGAAGGCATGCAAAACAGAGCATTATTATTTGGAAATTAAGTAATGCTTGTTAACAATCAATGACATTCTGAACATTTACATCTTGCCAGACTTGAACACATGTCAGGACAAACATAAGAAAGCTGCCTATCAACTTTTGACACCACAGAAATAGGCATACTCTTTGTGTCATGAAGAGCACCCTTGAAAGGCTTACAATACTTTCTTATTGTAATGGGTATGGATCACCTACCTTGGAGGGGGGGTGATGTCTTAAAAATTTGGCGCTCTGTGCCATGAATATTTCCTTTACCTAAGCCACTCCTGTCTGATACAGTTATCTGACAGACAGATGTTACCAGATTCATAAACATGTCTATCATACTAAGCACTCTAAAGAGCTGTGAATTGACTGTGTTTGCCACAGGACATAGCAATGGAGGGTCTCACAAATAATTGAAATAAATGTGTGAAGTAAGAATGGACATTTGATGATAATTTGTACAGTATGTCAGAATGATGACAAGACAGTAACTATATTAGTGTTCACACAACTGTGTACAGTCCAATATCAATGTTTCTTTGCCAAAGAAGCTGTTTCTGTTATTTTGTACACACATTGTCCCAGAATTCAACCACCCTCTATCTGTATAGGTATGCTATGCAAGTCATTACACAATGCATGAGCCACAGGAGCACTCACACCATGACATTCGCTGAACAACTGTTTCACTGCCAGGAAATTACAAAGTCAGTTTATATTACTTTGTCCAAAATAAAACATGATAAAAACTTGATGTAGTGCTGTTTGTTTACATTAGTACATTCATATAATATTATCCTTTACTGGAAATGAACAGCAAGCTATGCAAGTCCATTAACTAATGACATGTATGAATCACATACATCACAGTGGAAGCCTTAACACAGCCATGAAACTCCACCTATGTGAAGTCATTACATCATATGATTGTGATGTAAACATTTTTATGAGATAAAAGGGATGGGGAGGTGTTTACCACTGTAATTCTACACAGTATAACAGCAGTGGATGTCATTCATGCATAACAGCATAAGGACACACAGTTGTGGGCTTTAAACACCTGTCGATGCAATATACATAAAAACATAATCTGTTTGATACAAATAGTTTACGGCATTCTAGCTGGCTTGCAAGATTACACATTGCCAAGATGAAGTATACTTAGAACTTCCGAACACTAGATGGCATTGTGATATTACTTTGCCTAGGAATGGTTGGAGACCCTCCCTCTTGAAACATCAAAGGAAGTGTTGTCACTACTCATGAATGCGTGTAAGAATGTTTTGTAACTTAACTGTTTTTATTGAAGTATTGAAGACACAAACCACAGGCCCCAGCCAGCACTCGAATCCAGCAAAAGTCAAAATGTATACCACACAGAAAACACAGAAGAAATCATGTCAGTATATCAGGAATACCAATGGTTGTGCAAATACTCAAGATAATAGACTGAAAGTATATCTGTATTATTCCAGTGATGTTAACTGCTATAAAAATGTTATAGAGAGACACTGGAAAATTTTGACTACTGATGATGTAATGAGAAATATTATAGACAACAAACCTAAGTTTGTCTATAAAAATGAGATCTTTGAAACAACATATTTGCATTCCTAAGAGAAGTAAGAGAGATTCAAACACACACTGTACAATGCCCTGTGGGCATTGTAAATGTTGTCAATACATTGACAGTAGTGGAGAGTATAGTCATCCTGATCAAAATAAAACGTATAAGTTTAATGTTTTTGCCACATGTGAGACTACTCACGTGGTGTACTTAGCATATAGCCCTGTTTTAAATTCTATATAGGGAAAACTGATAGTACTCTTAAAGAGAGAATTAAAGAACATTATTACCATGCTAACAAATGTAGCACTGCTAGTGCCCTTTCCAAACATATATTAAGAACTGATAGCTCCCACTTTTTTAGGTTTATGATTATAGGATGTGTTTTTGAAAATATTAGCAAAGGTAACATCAATAATTTAACAGAGCAGATGGAATCCAAATGGATAATTAGGTTAAGAGGAGACTTTGGGCATGGCCTGAATGATAGGGTACCTATTAAGCCAAGGCTTAAAGCCAGATGTTTGTGTAAGAAATAACATATAAATTGAATAGAGATGATATTAATTATTATTTATAATAATATATATATTTTTTGGAGTGTTTTTATTGCATGTATTTTGTTATATATGAATTTATTTATTATATGTATGTTTCTTGGTGTACATCTGATGAAGTAGCTGTGCTACGAAAGCACTTATGTGTTTGGTTGTTTTATATTAAACAAAAGTTATACTGGAATTCTTTGCTGTCCTTGGATCCTTCTGTGTTTTTTGTGTGTTAACTGTTTTTATATTCTGATGAAGTTTTGATAAGGGATGTATGTGCTTAATATATATGTCATTTTTTTGTTCTGGTTTTAATTGGTTTAAGAAATAAAATAGTTGTTGCCCTCGACCTTCTGCCTTGGATTTATTTTGGTTTTGTAGCCTTTTGAACTTTGTGGTTTACCAGTATGTGATGACAGAAGCTATATGCTATTGTGAAGAATGAACATGCCATGGTACAACTGTTGTGAAAATTGTGAGATATTGTGGTATTTGAAGTTGTGCATCATGTTATTGCTGCAAGGGATATGTGTGTGTATGGAATTTGTTTAAAAGCCTGTTGCTCTATGTCTATTTGTCACACAATATTGTCTGATGCTAGGTATACACAAACATGCATGATGCATAGTGTAATCATTAGCATGATGACATAATGGCAGACATGCACAGTGTGTGGATAATTATGGATTCCAACAGAACATTGTCCCATTTCCACATGTCACAGGAAATGCCTTAGTAGTTCTCTTAGGAAAGCCAAATTTCATCAAATGGCATTATCAGTATAATATAAAGCATTTCTTTGTATAAAATGAGCAGAAATGCCTGTTATAGGAACCTTACGCTATACATGTACACAGCAGATAAGTGGGAGACAACATGGTTACTTACATACATATTCACAGTCATACTGACACAAATGAATATAAGGAGTAATGTCACACTTTAAAAAATGTCATATGTTACAACATCCATCGAACATATTGTTAGTAATAATGAGAAAAGGTAAGTTTGCGGGGCAGAGCCAAGATGGCCAAATGACAGCAGCAGTTTTTCAGAGATCCATGAAACTAGTATAAAACACAGTTACTAACTTATTTTATTTTAGTAAAAATATTTAGAATTGATAGATGAAAGTATAAAATATATTATTAGTAACTTTGGTGAACTTAGGAAAGTTTTTTTCCTGTCAAATTATAAAGGAGAATATATAATTTGTGGAGATGAGCACTTCGAAGACTTCTCATTCTGACATGGCTTTAAAAAAAAGAAATGCAGCTTGGGACATCTGCACTACAAGAACTCTCACTAAAAATGGATGACTTTAAGGAGAATTTACAAAACCTCAAGGAAAATTGTCAAAAACAAACAGATTATCTCAAGGAACTTATACAGCAGCACCAATCCAGAATAACACACTTAGAAGCATCCCTGAATGATCCTGATGGAAGACTGAAGGAAGAAGAAAGCCAGAAAGATTTTCTTATCAAACAAAACATTTGGCTTCTCAATAAAGTGGATAACCTGGAAAACAGGGAGAGAAGGTCAAATATAAGGATTTTTGGCATCCCTGAGAGAGCTGAAGGAGAAGATATCATTTATTTCTTGAATACCTGGATTCCAGAGATTTTAAATTTAAAGGAGGGTCTGTCCTTTCTTATGGAAAGAGCTCATAGAGCTTTAGGAAAGCCAGTGTCAACATCCTCCTCTACTCCTCCCAGATCAGTAGTCATAAAGTTTCTGTCTTATTTGGACAAGGCATTGGTCCTAAACTCTGCCTGGAGGAAAAGTCCATTAAAATTTAATCAAAACCCAATTAGGTTTGATAATGACTATTCTACCAGGGGTTTGGAACAGAGGAAAAAAGCCTGGCCATTAATAAAACAGTTAAAGCAAAATAACATCAAAACTCAGCTTGTCTTTCCTGCCAAAATAAAAATCCTTTATCAGAATGAAATGAGATCATTTAATGCCCTAGAGGAAGCTACTGCCTTTATTAAAAACAATAACATTATTTCCTTACCTGAAGATATGGAATGGGCATCTGCATCTCTGAAGAGTGCTATTGATAAATCTTCTTGGACTGATGTTAAAAAAAAAAAAAACAAACCAAAACAAATATTCAAAGATTGCTGTTCCCACTAAATCTCTCAAAGCATCTGTTGCAACTGGACTTTAATTTGTTTTATAGTTGCTAAATTTTCAAGTAAGGTATGTCTTGCCAATATTTTTCTTATTGCTTTTATTTCTCTTTTTGCTTTTTGCATTTCTATACTTTTTTTGTTCATATACAAATTAAATAACTGTTTATGCTTGTTAGTATATTAGTATAATATTGCTGGTTTATTGAGTGATATAACTGAACAGTAAGCTAGCTTTGCTTGTATGACCTTAATATGACATGCTTTATTTCAAATAATATATAGCCCTTTGCCTTGCTAAATGCTCTTCTGAGTTATTACACAGGCATAGTCACTGCTTAGATTAATTTATCAAAACTGTTTTGGAAACTTGGGATAACAGGGCATATCTATGATTTAGTATATATTAACTAGTTTCTTTAATATTTATAATTTCTGATTGTTTCAGAATAAATATTGGTACCTGTGCGAACAATATGCTGTTTGCCAGCTTTTGACATAAACTGGGCCTTTCTGACAGTTATATGCTTCTATGTTTTTTGGCACAATGTTTTTAAATGGTTGCAAGTTATGTTTCCTGTGTGTTCCTGGTAAGTGCTTGCTTCGTAAAATGACTTTGTATTTAAAATAAATAAAAAAATAAGAATGATGAAATGAATTTATGGATTGTTCTGCCTATTAATTAGAAGCTTTAACTGGGATCTGAAAGTTTTTATGTAATGGGACAGGTGTGTTCTTTTTTTTTTAGAATGCTTTTAAATGACTGCTTCGGATGTTCTAAATTTGCCGGTTATATAGAGTTTAGTTATGGGAAAAGCTGTATGAAACTGTTTTTTTTTTAATGTGTGTTGCATGGTTTGTGATGTCCGAAAGTTATTTCTTGTGTATTGAATGCAAATTTACTGATTGGAAGTACCTGACAGTTAAACTTTACATTTGTTACTGTAAATAAGCAGACTTTATGATACAGTAAAAGTGAGGTCAGGAAACTATACTGTGTAGTGTGCTGGGTGGGAAAATGTCAGTTTGAAACTTAAGAAGTGAAGCTTTCTTACTTAGCTCGTGACATAATGCATTCTTTGCATGCAGATCAGATTACATTATATGTAATGTGTATATGCAAGCCTAATTGTGAATGTCAAGTCTCTGATTTGTTAATATAGCACAGTAGGCTTCTTTTACAAGAATTACGAGCTACACTGCAAACATATTCATGGTTCCCTTTTATAATAGAGACTATATTTTGTGATCAAAAATATACAGAAATGTTTTTTCTTGTAAACAGTTAATTATAGCCACTATTTCTAGTGGATATACTGGAGTTTTTTTTATAAATAGATCTTTACAAATAACTTTCATATGCAGTTAGCAAGTGTTTAGTATAGGCTTATACATTTACAGGAAATGCTTATGTCTAATGGTAATAACTGTAAGGATACTCAAATACCAGACTAAATCCTAGCAAATATATGTGTGAATAATTTTGATTGAACTATAATTACTTTGCATCTAATATGTTGATTTTCTTATTGTATCTTAGATATTATTTATGTTTCAGATGTCATGTTTTCAGTTATAAAGTCATGCTTTTAGTATATTAACACTTTATGACAGGGAAAAAGCTCAGTAATATCTATGACTTGTGATAACACAACAAACAAGTTATGAGTTTCAGTATTACCCTATTACTATGGTAGATATTTACAGCTATTTCTACCTTAATTCTGTCTTTGAGTCATTCACTTTTAAGACCTGTTATCCATAGTGAGTTTTACATAAATAATGGTTTTACTAAATTTTGTCATATTAACTGATGCCAGTTAATTATTATTCATTTAGTCAGTCATTTAAACATCTGCTATTCCAAAAGTTTAGGAGTTTATTAAGGACAAATATTTCTAAGAATCTATGTTAACATCTTTTGGGAATGACACACTCACTATGTGCTAACACCCAATTCTTGTGAAGTTTGTATTTAGCAAGAGTTTGTCATGATAAGATTTATTCAGAGGGCATGTAAATACAAATGCTAAATAATTCTTTGATTTTTTTTTGCCATTTTGAAGTTTTTATTAGAACTAAAACATGAAATTTTTAGGTATTTTGGGTAATCATTTAGATTGTTAATAAAGCTAATGTTTCCTTAGTCTTTTAAGCACTAAATTCAGATTATATATATCCTAATATGTCTCTTGCTTCCTTAGTGAATAATTACTGTATAAATGTTTAATGTTTTTAATAATAGTGTATGTAACTCATCTCTAAAACCTAACTGGAACTAATATCTGATTAGTTATTTATCACTACTATTTTTCTTTTAATTTATAATATATTCTCCATTTTTTACTTTGTTTTCATGGGCTCAAACCAACAAAGGTTGATGGTTGGGATAGGTAAACTAGCAGATTTAGTTTTGTTTGCTAGACTAGGAATGTATCTCATTCCATGTATAGGGTGTATTAAAGTTTATATCAGAGTGAAATATGCTAATTTTATGTTTTTTAACTTTTTTCTAATTTTGAAATGCCTGAGAAAATTTTTACTTTTATCTTTCATGGGAAAAGTTATTTGGATTGAGATAAATAGAAATATAACATTTGATATTCTGTTGTCTATTCAGGAAGAGTATTATGTATACAGGACTCTATTAATACAAGTTCCTTTATTATATGTTATATTTAAAAAACTGTGATATGGATTTAACTTTGATTTCCTTAAATACTAATGGCTTAAACAACCCCTATAAGAGAGCTAACCTACTAAGGTATCTTAAACTAAACAAGGCTCAAGTAGTTTTTCTCCAAGAGACACACTTTAAAATAAATGACACATTTATGTGGGACCTTACGGAATACACAATACTTGCTCAATCTTCTTATAAAATAAGACCAGAGGAGTAACCATTGTATGGAAAAAAGATTTTCTTAAATCCCTAAATTATTTACAAACATGTAATAATGATGGACTCATGGCCTTAGTTATGCCTAAGTTTAACAATAGAATTTTGACCCTGGCTAATTTATACTGGTTTCTGGTTTCTGTGTATGGGGGTTGGACTCACTAAGAAACACTTAGACTTTATTACAACTACTTCTAAAGGTAATATTATACTATGAGGTGATTTCAACTGTATCACAGATATTACAGAAACTACCAATAGGAAATCTCCTAGACTATCGTCCTCAGCCAAACAGTTAAAAAATGGACATAAATGTTTAAATTAAAAGACACCTTTAATGCTTTGGGACCAAATTCTTTACTATTCTCACACCAAGACCATAGACATGGTACCCAAACTAGAATAGATACATTTTATACCTCTCAAGATCTTTATTCTAAAATCTTGAATTTTTCAATACAACCTTGTCCCTTATCAGATCATAATTCCCTGTTGTTGACAATAGACTTGGAATTCAATCAAGTAGTTATTATTTCCAGGATTCATTCATATATCACACAAATTAAAGACTTTAAATCTTGAATAACTTCTGAACTTCAGATTTTCTTAGAGATCACTTATAAACCTGAATCAAGCAAAATTATGGTTTGGGATTCTCTTAAGGCCTATCTATATGGTAAAACCTTTAGCTGGTACAAAAATAAAATTAAAGAATGGGACTCCGAGTTACAGCAACTCCAAAATCAAATATTATCTCTTAAATCTAATAAGAACTTAATTGCTACAGATAATAAGAAAATAGAAGAAGCAAATAAGAAATACAATGAAATATTATCCCATAAAATTAATTTAGCTATGGAAAAACTGAAATTAAATTCTTATGCTACCTCTCCTAAGCATCTTCATAACCTATCTATGAAAGTTAAGATACAATCAAAAATTAATAACATTGATAGTATCTTTCATGAAGGGAAAAGGAAAAAAGTCTCAGACATAGGGGACATTCTGGAGTCTTTTAATTATCATTATGCAGAGCATCAGAAAGATAAAATAAGTACAAATGAATGTGAGAAGTTAGAGAATATAGTTCCCAACATAACATGAATTCCTGAGGAACTTAAGTTAGATCTACAAAAAACTATTTCTCTAAAGGAAATTATAGATGGGATTAAAGGAAGAAAGTCTAATAAAGCACCTGGAATATATGGCTTAATTATTGAAATGTATAGATTGTACCCTTCTTTTATAATCTCTCTCCTACATAAACCCTTTCTTGAAGTTCAAACATTAGCAAATATTCCTCCTTCTTGGAGATATTCTCTAATTTCCCCTATATTAAAAGAGAATAAGGACCCTAATCATTGCAACTCATATAGACCAATTTCTTTGTTGAATAATGATTATAAACTGTTTATGTCAATTATGGTCAATAGATTGAAAATATCCATATCTAAAATAATAAATGAAGACCAAACTGGTTTCATACATAGCATGCACAGGGTAATATTAAAAGAGTATTAACACTGATAGATTACCTCAACAGAGGAAACCATGAAGCATTGATATAAGGTCTAGATATTCAAAAGGCCTTTGACTCCTTAAATTGGGGTTATTTATTTAAAGTATTACTGTTATTTGATCCCCCCTTTTTTATAACAATGATAAAGAAAATCTATGAAAATCTAGCATATGTCAAATTAGGGCCCTTTACTTCCAAAGCAATCCAAATCACTAGAGGTACTAGACGAGGATGTCCCATGTCCCCTATCCTATTTGGTCTGGCCATAGAAATGCTTGCCATTTTAATACATAATAACCAAAAGATAAGATGTATAAATATATATGACCAATATATATCTAAAACAATGATGTCGGCTGATGATGTCTTACTTACCTTACCCAACTTTAAGGAAGTGTTAGGTGAAGTGGATATAGTAACAACAAATTTCTAAATAAATTCAGGACTCTTCTTCGACAAATCTAAATCAAAATATTTATTATTAAATAAAAAAGAACATACAGGTTCCAGTTAATCATATTACTGGAAATCAAGTTTAATCTCTACACTATTTTGAAATAGTCATAGGTAAGAATATAGAGGAAACCTTACAGCTTAACTATGCTAAAGCCATAGACTTACTCAAGACATTAATAAGCAAATGGAATAATTTGTTTATAATATTTGATGATAGGTCACAACTGATAAAAATGGTTTTGTTACCTAAAATATTATATATAGCACAAGCTGTTATACTTCTATCAGGAAAGAAAATCCTTAAAGAAATCACTTCAACTTTGATGAAATTCCTATGGTACCCCAAAAGAAATTGAGTGGCATATTCTCATCATATCAGAAAATGGGAACAAGGTGGGTTAACATTCCCAGAGACTGAAACTTATATAAAGGCATATATAATTAAAATAATGATGAATTGGATAAATTCTAGACTCTTCCAACTGGAAACAGTTACACTCCATTATACTATTGAATGAAAATGATTTATCAAAAAATGCTTTGGTAACTGGCAAAGATAAAATATGGCACTATTTAGAATATAGACTGGGAACACTACTCAAGCCCGAACACTCTAACCCAAAGATTCCTGGAGTTCATAAACTCAAATGCCATGGAACAACTAGTCACCATCCCCACAAGAGGAGAAAACATACTTGATCTCATCATCACGAACATGGGATCAAAATGTTCAACACCGGAAGTATACCCCTCACTGGTGAGATCAGATCATAAACTAATCTCGCTGGAGGTCCTCATCCCGCCCCCACCTGAAACAAAAAAGACCACAGTGAAAAACTTCTCAAAAGCCGATTTCA
This sequence comes from Protopterus annectens, assembly GCF_019279795.1. Taxonomy (NCBI): domain Eukaryota; kingdom Metazoa; phylum Chordata; order Ceratodontiformes; family Protopteridae; genus Protopterus; species Protopterus annectens. Next base: position 225,070,433 of record NC_056748.1, read on the forward strand.
CACTTCTAAAAACTAGTGTGGTCTCCTTTAAGGCGCCTGAGCCAGTGGTAAACATTACTCAAACCGCTGAATCACTTACAAATGCCCTCTACCAGCACCTACAGGACTGCATGGATCAGGCAATCCCAAACAAAACTAAGACTCTCTGTACCAAAGGCAAGCATCCAGTCTGGTGGACCCCAGCCATAAACAAGCTCTACAACAAAAGGAGGAAGCTACTACAAGATAGAGCAAAATCCTTGAAAGGTAAGACACCTTTGATCATTATAAGTAAGAAACTAAGAGCTCTCATAAAATCATCCAAGGCAAATTTTGAGAGAAAAATCGCCAAGGACTCTAAAGACAATCATAAGGCCTTCTTTAGCTATGTTAGAAACCTAGGAGGAAACTCCCAGATATGCTCAGAATTAGTTCAAAATGATGTGAAAATTACTGAACCTACACACATTGCCAACATACTGGCTGACAGGTTCAGTGCAAACGTCTCCCCCCCCTCCCCCCAAAAGGAGAGATATCTATTCCAGAGGATTGTAGACCCCCAAACATCTCCAACGCCCAGGTGAGAACTGCCCTCACTAAGGCAAAAACACAGCATCCATGGGACCGGATGGTGTCCCCGGCTGTGTGCTTCACGAACTCAATGAGGAATTAAACCCACAGTTAGGACAGCTGTTTAATCTTAGCCTCACCTCAGGATACGTACCCAAGGAGTGGCGCACGGCGACTGTGGTCCCACTTCATAAGGGCGGTGCCTCCACAGACCCTGGAAATTACCGCCCCATTAGCCTGACAAGCCTTATCTGCAAAGCCATGGAGAGGATCATAATGGAACTCATAAATAAAGACATAGGGAACTTGCAGACTTTGGATCCAACCCAGTTTGGCTTTGTCAAAGGCAGATCCTGCCTCTTAAACTTGGTTGACATTTTCAAGACAGTCACCAAGGCCATTGATGAGGGAAAGGCAGTCCATACAGCCTACCTCGACCTGGCAAAGGCGTTCGACACAATACCCCACTCAGGTATCATCGAAAAACTCATCAGCTTGAATGTAAACCCATACATCACAAGATGGGTTGCAAACTGGCTAAGTGACAGAACCCACAGGGTCAGAGTTGCTGGAGCCATGTCAGACTCAAAGCCTGTCACAAGTGGTGTCCCACAGGGCTCAGTCCTGGGTCCACTCTTGTTCGGCATCTACTTTTCTGAAGTACAAGCAAACACAGGAGGGTTATGGCTGACAAAGTTTGCAGATGACTGCAAACTGGGCGCCATAGTTGAAAACACATCTGACACAGATATCCTCCAGAAGGGCCTCACAGAAATGGATAACTGGTGCCAGAGCCATGGCCTGAAGTTAAACGCCAAAAAATGCATAGTCATACCCTTCGGGAAAAACAAGGTTACCCCTAGCTACCATATAGGTGGCAATCCACTGAGCACAGAAAAAGTCATCAGGGATCTGGGGACCCAGGTTGACAGTAGCCTTTCATTTGACACTCATGTTGCTAAAGTAGTTAGGAAAACCTTCTATATTGCCCACCTGATCATGAAGGGATTCACATCTAGATCAAGGGAGGTCATCGTCCCCTGTACTCATCACTCATTAGACCTATGATTGAGTACAATGCCCCGTTCGGAATGTATCTGACCAGACATCTGCTGCAGCTTGAAAGGCCCCAAAAGTTCCTCACCAAAAGGATAAAGGGTCTCAAAAATATGTCTTATGCTGCCCGACTGAAAGAACTCCAGCTCTATTCAGTCTCATACCGCTTGCTCAGAGGTGACCTGTGCCTGACATATAAGGCCATGTCAAACCCAGATTTGATGAATATGCTTCACCTCAAAAAATCTAGATCCCTCAGAACCACAAGGGCGGAGACTTAAACCTTGACACGGTTATAAATAGAACGTGCTGGAGGGACAGATTCATCACCCAGAGACTCCCTATGCTGTGGAACAAAATCCCGGTACATGTGAGGCAGAGCACCTCGCTGGCCTTGTTCAAGAGGAATCTTGACCAATGGATGGGAGATCGCAGATATACCCCAGGGATTACTTCAGTGTCACTACTTGACAGAGGCACAGCAAAATGATAGGCATAGTTTTTATTCAAACTAAAGGGGTGGCGAAAGCCACATAACTATGAGCTAGGCTTATAAATGCCCTTGGGCAGATAGCCTAGTATGAACCTATGAACCTATGAACCTATTTAAGTTTAAATTTATAGTATAGTACAACAAAATTAACTAAACTAACACTAATAAACAATATTTTTGATGTGCTTAGAAAATTCAGTAACACAGATCTAGATATAAAACTGTGCATATATTTTTAATACCATTTACTATTACAAGGGATTTCCTTGATAAAACACATAGAGAGATTTTTGGTTTATGGGAAAACAGTAACCTATTTTGTTGGTTGCAAAGTATTGAAAACCAACAAGCTTTGAACACACAAAGAATATTATCAACGTATGGCCTATCCCCCAATGACTGGTTGGTTCTTCAGAGTGTCACAGCATACACTAAGGATCTGTGTAGAATAATACATAACTCATCCTTCAAAACCTTACCAAAATTATACACTGGATTTTTGGAATTCTATATAATAATATCAATGTTAAGAATGAATTATCATATCTATATAACACTTTGTCTATAACACAGATCCTAAAGATTCTTACTGGCAATACCTACCTAAAGGGTTTCAAGTATCATTATCAATGGAAGCTAAAACATTTTTTTTCAGTTAAACTAACTTCTTATTCACATTTCTGGAGGATTTTTCATTGGAAATTTCTACACAGATCCTTTTTGACACTTGGGAAACTCTCAAAAATTAACCCTTCAAACAGCAAGTTATGTTGGATATGTCATGTCATGTCATCATACTGACTGGTTTCATATTTTTTATGACTGTGCTAATATTAAACCATACTGGAATGAGATTAACAACTTTCTTCAAGCTATCTATACTGATATATTTGTTTTGACAAAGTCTTTAATTTTATTGGATGTTGTTAATAGTAATAATTTGAAGAAAGATGACCTGTATTTGTTATGGACAATGTTACCAATAACCAGAAAATGTATAACTAGGAGATGGAACAATAATGTAGCACCCACAATGGAGGAATTCCTATCATCACTGAAGAAATGCATACTAATGGAGAAAAGAACTAGAGTTACAAACTTTTCATAAGCCATTGGTTAATAGTTCATGGAGGAAAGTTTTGAATTTGATTGATACCCTAAAGATGGAACCAAGCTCTTCCTAACTATCATAGTTTATATATTAACTTATTATTTAACTACAAATGTTTTTATCTGAATCCTTTTTGTCAGGCTGAATGTAAATACTGTAAATAGTTGTTGAATGATATGAATGTATTAAATTGTGTTATTTCATCAAAATAAAAATCATTTGAGTAAAAAAAAAGAGAAGGTAAGTCTGAACAACAATAACAACAACAACAACATCTTTATAACATCAATTTACATGGAGTACAGATAAAATTTGTACCATTTATCAAATACTTTTGCTTCTTCATTTCATATTCAACATTAGGTGTTAATATCTATTATACCATGCGATGTTCGCAAAAGCCGATAAACGTGCACGCTGATTGGCTAATCCAACCAGCGTGCACATAGTAAATTGTACAACAAATAACGGAAGAAGTCCGGTCGCGAAAATATCATGCTGCGGTGACAGCAAATAAACATAACCAAATGTAACAACAAAAACACCAAACAATTACACCTAATCACACAAAACTAACCAATTCCCTTATTACAGTCCTCAGTCCCTCACCTCGAATACTAATAAAATAAAATGTCATGCAGTCGCAAATACACCACACACACTACATAACTACCACTTATAATACAATAAAAGCAAGCATTATGATAAAACCATTCACTCAGCTATATTCCCTACAATAGCTATACACAAACAACTCCAAAAATGTACACATTAAAAGTAAACACAGCACACATCCCTCGCAAAGTCAAAAACACACACCATACCTAACTTCCACATCAGCATACACCTTCTAAAAGCGCATACAACACCACCATCTAGTGACCAATTAGTAAAACTACATATTTAAAAAAAATTAATACAAATTAAAACTACACCACATTTCTAACATACCTATAAGTACTAAAACATAACTACACGTTATAAAGTTCTACACTGCTTAAACTATATTATACCAAGCACCACCTAGCCCTTTTGATTACATCCCTTCAAAAACATGCACGAGCCCTGTTAAACAGAAACACTACAAACTCAGACAAGAAAAAACATCCAAACAAGAGACACCATAGATAGAAAATAATAAAAAAAATATATATGCTAATATAATTATTTCCTAACATTTCCTGAAAAATTAAAAAATAACATGTATTTAAATTAAAACAGAAATAAACAATAAACACAAACTGAAAGTGTGGACTATTTTATCTCACAATAAGTGGAAAAATACAAAGAAAAGCAAACAAAAACCTAAATAACAACAATACAAAGATAATACAAAACAAACTAACACCATAGTATAATAGCAATAACCCACTTCTGGGTGTGGGTAATGCTGGATTTACCCACGGTTGTCTTTGTTTGGTCCCTCGGGCTTCGCCCTTGGGACCAAACCACACCAACCATGGGTAAATCCAGCATTACCCACACACAGGCGTGAGTTATTGCTATATTCTGAATCCAGTCATAGAAAATATTTGTAAACTGGAATTGAACTATACTTTATGACATTTATTTCTCTAAGCTCAGTTCACTTACACCTTGTGCCACATTGATTGCTAGGTGCCAGTTGGAAATTCTTCACTCAGTACTCTCCAGAGTGCTGACAAAAACACACTGGCACCAGTCTCAATTGCACTACTGATAGAATTCCAAATTAAATTTGCCATTTTTTTGCCTATGGAAGTGAACTCTTGTTTGCTGCTAGGGACTGCTGCCAGCCAAGAGTGCACAATGCCAAATGGAGCACAAAGAATGCAGAAAAAGTAATGAAAAAAAAAATGGAAAAAAAAGAAACATTATGAAACAATTATTTAAAATGTAAATTTCTGATGTTAGCTCCACTTTCTGGTCTTGCAACATAAAAATATGCTATGTAAATATCTGTGCATTCACACAAATAGCACTGTCTCTGGATTTGGACCATTAAACCAGTGATTAAGAGCACATAATTGAAATTATGATCAATATTTGACACAGGCAAAGATATATAATAGGGTGAAGAAAACAATTACATAGAATGAAGATGTAAGATTGTATCACTTCACATTAAAGGTGCAACAGAAACAAGCAATGAAAGCTGTCCTTCGTAATTTGCCAGTAGAATGTGTGAATGGATGTGATCTTAGCAAGAGTTAAGCTGATAGTTCCTCACACACTGTAAAACAAACATCTGCAACATTGCAGCAGTTTTCTTTTCTTTATTTTATGTGCAGAATTATGTTATCTATGACTTTCTAGCAATCATGTCGCATTTGCATTGCTATAGTGCATTTCCCTGAATAATGTACATCCTTAGAACTGTAAATAAATTTTTACTCAGAGGGACAAAGTATGATAATAAACAATTCATAAAAATGTTAGGAATATTGCTCTTCTAACTCACTCAATGTAATCCCAAAATTTTGTGTTAAGTCTCTTCTCCCAGATATACTCTCTGTAAGTACGTCAAAGAGAACAGACTCTGAAACACTGATAATTCCTGCAGACAGACTAATCATTTGTGCTTGTAAGCCCTTATCAACTAACACTTCTCAGTGCATATCCTTGTAGTGGTAGGACACAAGCATGCAACCATACAGGTCCTTCCACTATGTTTATATTCCCTTCACAAAGTACAGATTGTGGAATTTATGAAGGATAATGTGTTCACACCTCATCTGCTTATTCAAAGTGCACAGAGGGCTGAATCTGCACTATGGGTTCATAGACTCATAGGTATATACTAGGTTAATGACCAGCAGGGACTTTATAAACCTAGTCATGCAACCCAACCCAATTTCATCCCCTGATAAAATGTTCATCTTAATTGGATGGATATGTTTGTTAGGAGGGGTATGTTGGTCAGGAGGGGTATGTTAGTTAGAAGTGGTATGTTAGGAGGTTGCTAAAATGCTATGTTGGGGGATATGTTCATTAGTGAACGTTTACTGTTGCTCTTGGTCTATAACAGACAGAAGGGCCAGCCTGAGAATGAATTTGCAATTTCCCATCCAATGGACAAGGTTACATTTAAATAGGGTTAGCGATGGACTCTGTTTCACATGGATGGGGAGCCTATTCCAAAACATGAGAATCCTTTGAGTCACCCATCTGTCTCACCAGCATGTTTTCTTTATTGTTATAAAGTTCTACACTGCTTAAACTATATTATACCAAGCACCACCTAGCCCTTTTGATTACATCCCTTCAAAAACCTGCACGAGCCCTGTTAAACAGAAACACTACAAACTCAGACAAGAAAAAACATCCAAACAAGAGACACCATAGACAGAAAATAATAAAAAAATATATATGCTAATATAATTATTTCCTAACATTTCCTGAAAAATTAAAAAATAACATGTATTTAAATTAAAACAGAAATAAACAATAAACACAAACTGAAAGTGTGGACTATTTTATCTCACAATAAGTGGAAAAATACAAAGAAAAGCAAACAAAAACCTAAATAACAACAATACAAAGATAATACAAAACAAACTAACACCATAGTATAACAGCAATAACCCACTTCTGGGTGTGGGTAATGCTGGATTTACCCACGGTTGTCTTTGTTTGGTCCCTCGGGCTTCGCCCTTGGGACCAAACCACACCAACCATGGGTAAATCCAGCATTACCCACACACAGGCGTGAGTTATTGCTATATTCTGAATCCAGTCATAGAAAATATTTGTAAACTGGAATTGAACTATACTTTATGACATTTATTTCTCTAAGCTCAGTTCACTTACACCTTGTGCCACATTGATTGCTAGGTGCCAGTTGGAAATTCTTCACTCAGTACTCTCCAGAGTGCTGACAAAAACACACTGGCACCAGTCTCAATTGCACTACTGATAGAATTCCAAATTAAATTTGCCATTTTTTTGCCTATGGAAGTGAACTCTTGTTTGCTGCTAGGGACTGCTGCCAGCCAAGAGTGCACAATGCCAAATGGAGCACAAAGAATGCAGAAAAAGTAATGAAAAAAAAATGGAAAAAAAAAGAAACATTATGAAACAATTATTTAAAATGTAAATTTCTGATGTTAGCTCCACTTTCTGGTCTTGCAACATAAAAATATGCTATGTAAATATCTGTGCATTCACACAAATAGCACTGTCTCTGGATTTGGACCATTAAACCAGTGATTAAGAGCACATAATTGAAATTATAATCAATATTTGACACAGGCAAAGATATATAATAGGGTGAAGAAAACAATTACATAGAATGAAGATGTAAGATTGTATCACTTCACATTAAAGGTGCAACAGAAACAAGCAATGAAAGCTGTCCTTCGTAATTTGCCAGTAGAATGTGTGAATGGATGTGATCTTAGCAAGAGTTAAGCTGATAGTTCCTCACACACTGTAAAACAAACATCTGCAACATTGCAGCAGTTTTCTTTTCTTTATTTTATGTGCAGAATTATGTTATCTATGACTTTCTAACAATCATGTCGCATTTGCATTGCTATAGTGCATTTCCCTGAATAATGTAGATCCTTAGAACTGTAAATTAATTTTTACTCAGAGGGACAAAGTATGATAATAAACAATTCATAAAAATGTTAGGAATATTGCTCTTCTAACTCACTCAATGTAATCCCAAAATTTTGTGTTAAGTCTCTTCTCCCAGATATACTCTCTGTAAGTACGTCAAAGAGAACAGACTCTGAAACACTGATAATTCCTGCAGACAGACTAATCATTTGTGCTTGTAAGCCCTTATCAACTAACACTTCTCAGTGCATATCCTTGTAGTGGTAGGACACAAGCATGCAACCATACAGGTCCTTCCACTATGTTTATATTCCCTTCACAAAGTACAGATTGTGGAATTTATGAAGGATAATGTGTTCACACCTCATCTGCTTATTCAAAGTGCACAGAGGGCTGAATCTGCACTATGGGTTCATAGACTCATAGGTATATACCAGGTTAATGACCAGCAGGGACTTTATAAACCTAGTCACGCAACCCAACCCAATTTCATCCCCTGATAAAATGTTCATCTTAATTGGATGGATATGTTTGTTAGGAGGGGTATGTTGGTCAGGAGGGGTATGTTAGTTAGAAGTGGTATGTTAGGAGGTTGCTAAAATGCTATGTTGGGGGATATGTTCATTAGTGAACGTTTACTGTTGCTCTTGGTCTATAACAGACAGAAGGGCCAGCCTGAGAATGAATTTGCAATTTCCCATCCAATGGACAAGGTTACATTTAAATAGGGTTAGGGATGGACTCTGTTTCACATGGATGGGGAGCCTATTCCAAAACATGAGAATCCTTTGAGTCACCCATCTGTCTCACCAGCATGTTTTCTTTATTCTTTTTTTTTCACACCAACAGCACTACGAGATAGGGGCCAAGGATACTAGCTGCTAGTACAAGGGTCTAGGGAACTACTAAAGGGGCGGTGAATACCGCACAATGTGGCTGGGCTAATATATGCCTTCGGGCAGATAGCTCAGTACCAACCTATGAACCTATGTTGCTAGTAATGTTCAAATCCCTGGATCTAGTGTTTCTGGTGCTGCTTGTTCTGTGGATGTGCAAAAGCTCAATCAGGGCTGGATTTAAGGATGCTTTATATGCTAAGCACAGATCAGCTCTCAACAACCTGTAAGAGACAGAATATAGAGACAGGGCTGTAAGGCAATCTGTGAAGGACAATGTGTTAATATCCTAGATTCTCTTGGTAAGGAACCTCTGTGGGCATTCCAACTGTTGCATATGCCTAGTGAGGCACATGTTGAAGGGTACATTGTTCTCAATAATTGATCTGCTAAGAGATGAGTAGGGTGGTACTATAATTTCCTTGGACATGGATGTCATACCCTTACTTGTAAGTTGGGAAACATAGAATGATTTTCTTACTACCTTGGCTGCGTGTAAGTCAAAGGCCAGATTGCTGTCTACATACATTCCCAGATCTCTAACTACCATGTCAACTCTTTGGGGCATCTCATAAATAGAGTAATTCATCTGGGTAGATATTTTTTTCCAAAAGACACTATAATACACTTCTTTGCATTGAGTTTTAATCTGGGCGTTGACACTGGTCACTTGTCTATGTTAGACTCTCTTGCACTGGGGTAATTTATGATAGCTCCCAATTAGCAGGCATCTGTCAACTTGGTGAGCCAGAGGCCCTTGACATTAGCCTTAAACTCCAAGATGTAGATGCCAAAAAGGAGTGGGCCCAACATGGAGCAATGTGGTACTCCACTGCTGACATGTCTCTTGGTGGAGGTGGGCTTACCAATCCTGACTTTGTGGGTCCTATTTGTGAGCCAGCTGGCAATCCATTGAGTTGTGTATGGATTTATGCCAAGTTCAATGAGTTTGTCTATAATACCTGAATGGAGTATTGTGTCAAATGCCTTAATCAGGTCTAGGTAGGTGGTATGTACCATTTTCCCTTAATCAAGTGCCTTGGTTATGTTCTCAAAGAAGCCTATAAGGTTAAGAAGGCATGACCTTCCTTTGATAAAACCAAACTGGAATAGGTGTAGTGTCTGCAGGTTGTGAATGTCTTTGATGATCATTTCCGCGATAATTCATTTCATGGTTTTGCATATTAGACTAGCCAGAGTAATGGATCTGTAGTTTCCAAGGTTGGTTGATGGTCCACCCTTGTGAAGATGGATAACTGTTGTGGTCCTCCATTCACTTGGTACGCAGCATGTTTTGAGGCTATAGTTGAAAAGTTATTCAAGAGGTCCTGATAGGTCATGTTTCAAGCTATTTAAGAGGCAATCTGGGAAAATCTTGGGCCCATTGAGGCTGTGATTTTAGCCTTAGGGAGAGCTGCTATGACCTGTCCCCCCCTTGTTGGGGGGTTGGTTATGATGGTAGAGATTTCACAAGGGTGGGGTGGGGATTGGGGGGAGTTTGAGCTGAATTTGTCAGACAGCACATTTGCTATGTCATGCTGCTCAGTGAAGGTAGTGCCATTTACTACCAGTTCAGCACACTGCTGTGTGTTACCTTTGAGGTTTCAGACATAGCCATAGAAAGCCTTGTGGTTGTCTTTAGCTTGTGAAGCTATATTGACTTCATATATTTAATTAGTTCTCTTAGTTTCCTGTTTAGTTTCATTAGTGAGCTCTTGTCATTGTGAGAGTTACTCTTTGTAACTTTGGCCATGACTTTTTTCCTTTTTTATGCACCCTGCTAAAATTAGGATTCCACCACAGGTTTGTTTTTGGGCTTACTTTCTGGTAGATAGAGCAGCATCAATGCAACTATTTACATATTTGTGTAATGTTTCTGTGAATAAAGCTGCAAGCAAACTGTATATCAAAGTAACCATGTGAGTAAGGAACTTGTATCATGGTAGGAGAGACTGTTTGGATCCAGACAACTTCATAGTTCTATTTGCTTGCAGAACTTGTTTCTGGTTTCACAACTGACTTAATGCAAAGGTATTTTGCTGTTTTTTTTTTACCGTATTTCATTCTTACCATTGGATTGCATTTCATAATACACCTATTGCTTTACTGTCTGCATTGTTTGTCCTTTTCTGCTGACAGTCACATATATCAGTTATTTTTTCCATTACAAATGTTTATAAAGAATGTAACATGACATTATGGAAACTTTTCTCTGGGCATCTGAACAGTTGTCTCATATCACTTAGTAGCAAGGTCAGGGGTTTTACATTTGTAGTCCACTAATGTATTACGACTGTGATACATATCTGCCTGCTGTCCACATAAGTGGACAACTAGCAACAGTTTTAGACATTTATAATGTAAAACTTTCCGTTGTTTTGTTACTGCTGTAATGTACTACAGAGGTACACCCCTTTTTTTCCTCCTTAAATAACATGTACACTTGCTTTTCATTTTCTTTACATTTTGGGGGGGGGGGGAGGCTATATTAACTTGTGTGTATTCATTGGGAGTTTTATTTTTTCAATTATTTATTGCATGATGAAAGCATACTTTCATACATATTTGTTTTGTTAACAATCTGTGTCTTCAGTCCTTTTGTGTTTCATCTCATACAGAGCTATGGCACCCAAGTCCTAAACAGCCATACGGTGATGTGGAAAAAAAAGTTATCATACAGGGACTATGTTGACACTGCGTAAAGAGAATCAGAGGTGACAAGTCTTCCAGTGACTGCATCTGAGAGAAGGTGGTCAACTATGTAAATGGTTTAGGAGGCCATGGCCATACATATCAGAAAATCTGACAAAGGGCCAGTGACATGATAATGTACATGATATGTAGGGCAGATACAATTTGCTGGAAATGCATGGCTATAGGAGGTGGTCCTGTTAAAGAACCACCAGAGACTGAAACTGAGTAGTTCCTGTCCACCATCAGAGATTCCAGACACCTCAGCAGAGGATTCACACAGAATTGTTGATGTTGGTTCTGATGTGGAGGACAACCCAGATATGTATACTGCAGAACTTCTAGGTATGCAACACAACTAAATAATTTGCAATCACTTATCTGGTATCAGGCTTGACCTCATGTATCCCTCCCCATGCCCCGTGGCAATGATGATTGCTTAGTGACATATAATTATGTGCATATGGGAGTAAGCAGTTATCTAACTCATTTTTGTTTTTCATACAGGTTCCACACTTATCATGGGACACAGGTGAGTAAAGCAAAGGTTTACATTACCTCTAGTGTTTCACTGTCCACCCTGTATTGCTCTACAATTTCTGTGTCATGCAGTCTATAATAAGTCAAATGGGACATAAACACCCTTCTTCTTCTTGGCAGAGGTCTGGCAGCAGCACCTTGAATTAAAAGTGTGTTGCACATGCAGGTTAACAATGGCAACAGCAATCCCTAACATGTTTTCTAAGTGTAATCTTAGCTGTTTTCCAAAGTCTTTTGAATTTCAGGGAAAATGTCTACACTAAGTATACAAAATTACTTTATACCTTCATGAAAAGCTCTGCCATTTTGGATTGGTTAATTAGCAGGTAATTCAGCTAGTTATGCTTTCATTAAAGAAGATCAAGGGTCTCCAGCATGTGCCTTACACAGACCAACTAAAGTCCTTGTCACTATACTCTGTATCGTATAGACTTCTTAGCGGAGACTTATGCCTGGCCTACACAGCAACCCAAGACCCAAACCTAATGAACTTGCTGCATATCCATAAATCAAATGGGATTAGGGCTACTCCTTCCAGAGATCTAAATATGGCCTGCAACTAAAATAAGATATTCTGGAGGGATGTATTTATCTCCCAGAGACTTGCATGTCTTTGGAACAGGCTACCAATTCATGTGAAACAGAGCACCTCAATGACATTGTTCAAAAAGAACTTGGATGAGTGTATGGGCACCATAAATTTGTATCAAGGATAGAGCCCACAACCCTCCTGGACATGGGCAGTCATCACTAAATGCAATCTTAGGTACTGACTAGCATTTCTATGCTATTATTTTGGGATGAAACTGCTAGGCTTTAAATGACCTCCAGGCCGATAGCCTAATAATCTCCTATGATCCTATAATTAGCATATTCTGCCATTTACCCTTGTTTTGAGACCTTACAGTAAATGTAGAACTGTTTAATGAATACAAAATAGTATGCTACTGTGTGAGTGGCATGTACAACGTATACACAATAGCAACACTTAGTGTAGGTTTTTATAAATCTGCCTCTGTGTTTGGATGTTTTTATATTTGTGGTCTAAAGTATAATGGTGCCTGCCAATGAAATGTAAGCTGATTCACTTATTTCATTTAAAGGTGATAGCTTCATTCATCTGAACAGGCAGTATTCTTACTTTGAGGATAAATTATATGTTGGTAATGCTAAAAATCTTTAACTCCTGTGCCCCTCAAAGAGACACTTAAAATAGTACATGTGATGAGTTTTATTAGCTATCTTCAAAGCTTGACTGGTAAAATGCCATTCTTTGAAGTATACTGCATCTGCTTTGAGTACCTTAACCGTTTTGGCCAAACAGACCATGACCCTGAGACTATCGCTTTGAATTATATAATTTCATTTGTTCTTTTGGTATTATTACATTTGTAGATCTCAGAGAGTATAATATTATTCAATGTGTAGATCCCAGTGAGCTCTTTTTTTCCTGTTTGAAGCTTAGATAGTAGAACTCGGTCAAAAATAAAAGTACTCAATTGGAGGTTTGAAACTGAGTTCTGCAAATTCGAAAACTCCACAAAAAAGTTTGTGCAGTTGTGCAAATGGACAGTGAGGTGCAAAACTTACAGCTAGACATTAAAATAGTTTTTGTTGTGGCTAGATCCACCTGCAACCCTTGATACTGGGATGGCTGCACCTGCAATAACCCTGGAAACGTATGTATAGCAACTCCAAGGATGTTGTATCTCAGAGAAAGAGGAATTCTATGAAATATGGCAGTCTTGAAATCACCAGGTGGAATAAAAGGATAAAGCCCTGACTACTGCCCAGGTGACCTGAGTCAACTTAACATTTCAGGTGCTTGAGGGAATCTGCAGGGAAGATGGATGTACCCATATCAAAGTGATGGTGGTGAAGGCAGTCTCAGGTAGAAAGCCGCTGTTAAGAGGAAGGAGGTAGGCCTATAGCACTGGGGCAAGCATGCGGTCCACCAAAATACCTTGGGACAGTAGCCTATGATAAGTAAGTGCACGATAGTGGGCACTTGTATATGGGAAGGCATTGTGGGCTCCCACAGTGATGTGGGACACACAGTCCTTCACTCTGAGGAGGAGGAATTAGGAAATTATTGCAAAAAATGCCCTTAAGGGTGGGATGCTACCTTTGAGGTTACAAACAACTTTCATGGCTACTTGAGAATGAGGTCCACCTCAGATGGCTCTCAGCCTAGTGGATCTGAGGATGATCCCTACCACTAGGGAACAAATCATTTCATGTTTGATAGGGGAAAACTTGATGATTGGCAGGCACTTGAGGCAAAAAGGATTTAGATAAGTAATAATTGGGACTTAATGTATGCTCCCTCTGACTGCAATTACATCTTCTCATTTCGGAGAAATGTACTTTACCCTTCACTTAACAAGCCAAAATGATGAGAGATACACAGAACCATAGCTCTCTAATTTCTACCTATGAATCAGGGACAGACACAATCAAGAGACAAAAAACATAAATCAGTTACATTTCTTAAATACTGTTCCTATCCAATTATACATTAACAAAATAACAGATTTTGCATTAACATGAATTTTCTTAAATACATAATGCCTGGAACTCTGGTGTCTTGTCATTTTTTAGTGATTTCAAACGTAATGATTATCTAGAATTGTACTGCAGAGCAAAGGAAAATTAAGATGCAAAATATGGAATATTTTGCAAAACAATCTTCCCAGTACAATAGAAGGGCATTAGCTACATGATTATGTTTTGTGCAGAATCAACCCTGTGAATACTGTGAGTATGCAAATGAGGTGTGAAATCATTAGCATTCCTGAATACCTAAAACTGCACTGTGTGTAGAGAATGTAAAAGCATGTTGTAAAGATCTACACGATTGTATACACATGCCCTAGCAATGCAACGACAAGTACTGAGAAGTATTAATGGCTTGCAGGTGTCTATAATTACCCTGACTGCAGGAACAATTAGCTTTCACAGTTTCCCTTTGATGTGCACCTACTGATGTTGTGTCAGGGTGAAGAAACTTATCAAAAAGTGTGAAAGTACAATGAATGATTCGGGAGAGCGCCTGCCCTAAGATTCAAATTTTGGCTTTAATGACCACAGGTAATGTTAGTAAGAAATGTCCATATTAAAGGGGGTGCTTGAAGCCTTGGTAAAGATAACATGGCAATAAAACAGAGATAGATTTGCTGTAATGAAAGCTTAAATAATGGAATGAGGCGCCATACACAAAGAAAGGATATATCTGCAGTGTTTGCAGTCTTTGTTTGATACTGCGTGAGTTCATGCCTATGCTGTTGGCAATATCCCAGTCACCCAGACAGTCACTGTCAAATGCGAAAGGGAGACTTTCATTACTTGTTTCTCTTGCACTTTCAATGTGACTTGATGCAATGTCACACTGTCAATGCATCTAAACAGTTATTCACCTTGCAAATATATTTCTTTGTCTGTGACAGCTCTGGGACATACTATGAAATGATAATGATTGCTTTCAATACCTTTGTTTGAAGGTTCAAATCCATATTTGTCCCTGTTGTAACATAACAAATTTGGTTAAACATGTAACCTATACATGTAAAGTATTTGATATACAATAACAATTTTTTGTATTTTTTTTTCTTCTGTCATTTGCACACCTTGTGACATTGTGCACCATTGATGGGCAGTGCTCAAAACCGTAGAACTGCATTTCACTGCCGAAGGTGAAAACTGACATATTTTATTTGAAATGCTACCACTAACACAATGAAGACTGGCATTGTTTGCTTTACTCAGCTGTCTGAACAGTACTGAGTGAATAAAATAATGTTGTCACAACTATCTATCTGTGTGGCATACTGTCCAAAGATATTAAGCTTAGGGAAACAGTATGGGTGGTACAGCTTATAGAAACCTCTTCCCAGATCATTTGACTGGGGTAGTTCATTATCATTTTTGACACCCATTTTGTTCTGTGAATGAGGTGATGTGGAAAACTCAAGTAAGGTCAGTATGACTAAAACTGACAGATAAATCATTTGCAATGGTGTAAATATGAATTGTGTGCTGTGTGAACAATGAAAGGCTTTCTGCTTTTCCCTGTGCCCTTCTCCACTACCATGGCATTACCAAAAGTCCTGATATTGTGAAACATACATGACAGTATTGATGTGACAATGAAATTTGAGAAACCTGAATGTATCACTATAATGCATTACTAGCTGTGCTCTTTGCATAGTGTGATTCATTTCATTTATCTTCAATTGGCTGTTCCCATAAACCTGCTTGAATACTTCTGCTAAACATTGCCTTGTGTGTTTGTGCAGCACTTGGCAGTGTGAAAGTCATTTTCATGGCTTAAGGAAAAACGTGAAAAGTTTAGTTTAGGTTGCCTTAGGTAGTTCAAACCAACCTGGCAGCATTGCTTGGCTATCAACATTCTGGTTAATACTTAGGGAAGAAAACACACCAGACAGTTCACTTTCTCTGTGCACAGTGTAAGTGCATTGAGCTTACAGATAAAGGACAACTCCTGCATGGTTCAGAGTCCCTTACATGATACCTTTAAAGACAGTTGTCTAAATGCATATTTAATTACATGTGATGATAACATTCTGTTTTCTTAAACCAACTGCTGTCATTCTTGCTAACAATATATGTTAGTCCACATTACTTGTCATTAAGTACAAGTGTGACAATGTATCACGGAAAGTACATCTGATGTCGCAAGATTTGACAAGGAAGGATCTGTCACTTGAATGCACTTCTTGCTCTGGCCATTGCTACATAAACCCATACAATGCATTTAATTAACTTTCTGTATTTTTGTCTATCATATATACATTTTTTAATGCTTTTTCCATTTGTCCCCTCCTCAGCAGCATGCAGACAGTGCTCACTACCTAAGGACAAATTTGAAAAATGTAGTTTAGACTGTCTTAGGTGTAGCAAATATGCTTGGGATCGTTCCATGCCCCCTTGCAACAGGGAGAGTAGTTATGTCATTTTTTTCTTTTCTTTTCAAGGTTCATTTGCTCTACCCTTAGCAGCAGGCAAACTGGGTTCACTACCCAAGGAAAAATGAGAAAAATTTAGTTTAGACTGCCTTAAGTAGCACAAACATGTCTGGCAATGTTGCTCTTTCGTCAGCAGTCTGGACAGTACTGAGAGGAAAAAGTCCACCTATTATCTCTTTGGCACAAGATGTAAGTGCAGAGACTCTAGGTCAAGAACACATCTGATTAAGGGATCAAATCCAGCTACCATGCTTTTTAAAGGGTAAAAAAAGCCTATATTTCTCACAACATCTTGAACAGGACTGTAACACTAAAGAAAATTGATAATATTAAACCAGTTTATTGCAAGTAATGTATCTGTAAGTCTTGCATAATAAAACTATAATATTTAGCACATATCATTAATATTTCACATATAACCTCAAGCTAATGTGTGTCCAGTTTCCTAGACATGGTAATGATTATATTTAGTATGACATTCACTTGCATATGTATGATGGACACAATATTTTTGTTATAATCATTATGACTCATCACATTTCCCAACTATGTGTTTGGGGCACTTATGACTTGTGAGGTATGTATGTAACATAAATTGACCTGTATTAATGAGCACATTCAACTGCATCCATCTAAAACATATTTAATAACTGAAAAAATGCCTTATACATAGGAATGCATTCTAAGAAATAATTACAAGCATACACATATAGACCTTCAAAAACAAATGGCTCTGCCACCAATTCCACTTAAAAACACTTGAAACTTGAAAACTTTAATAAAATATAAGATGATAAGATAAAATGAAATAAACACACTGGCTCATAAACTGGATAAACGCTTTCGGTATAATACCTTTTTCAAATCCTAAATGTTTGCCAGTGAACCTTCCTCTTAAATACCTTCATTTCCTAGTTTTCACTCACTTAGATGTATTTAGTAACCATAGCAGCATACACACCCTTTTAATTATGTTATTTTGAGTGCTGAAGAGCTTTCCCTTTTAGAGCAGGTTTTAAAGGGACAAATGCATTCAGACCTGGCGACTGATCTGATTGCAAATTCATTATCCACTTTATCTCTTCAATTTCTGTTCGGTTTATTAAATCCCCACCTCTTGGTGTTTCATGAAGCCTATTTAGTGCCATGAACTTGAAAGAGTAACTGTCATTTATACTAATATGCATATAAAGTGCATGGCTGGCAACCTTTTTTCGCATGTCAGATAAGTGCTTTAGGATACATTCCTTGAGCATTTGATTAGTTTTCCCTATGTAGTATGCCTTGCAATGACTGCAGGTTGCCACATAGATAATGTTATTACTCCAACAGTTTGCAAATCCTTCAAACTTATAGTTCCTCTTAGTCAGGGGATGTGTAAAAGTATTCGAGATGTTCATATGAGAGCATGCCTTGCAAGTTCCACATATGAATGTACCAACTCTCCTGTTCATCTGAAAACACCTGTCTTCAGAAATAGCTTCAGTTTCTGTTTTATAATATAATAGTCTTTTTAAGTTTTTCCTGTTCTTAAAAGAAAAGCTAGGTTGATCTCCAACAATTTCCCTAATTTTGCTGTCAGATGTTAGCACTGGCCAAAATTTTCTGATGGTATTACGAATAGCAAAATTGTCAGTGCTATATGTCAACTGGCATCTCAGATTGGACTTTACCTCCTTTTGCTTGATCTTAACTGTTTCACCTTGGTCCGAAAAATAGGGTCTTCCCCTCTGAGACCATAGTTCCAAGGAAGTTGCTTCATTGGTCTCTGTCTCTTTGACTTTGTATCCTCTCTTATTAAAGTCATTGATAAGTTTAATTAGCTCCTCCCTATAATCCTCATCCCTCGTGCAGAGCTTGGACTCTCAAGTTAGTTGGTTAGTCACTATGTTGTCAAGAACATGCCTGGGATGCATGTTAGTATTGTGTAGTAAATGATTGAGCCATACAGGTTTCCTATACATTCTAGTATTAATGCTTCCTGTGTCATCTAACATTAACTTAACCGCATGATTCAACAAGCTGACAAAGGAGGGTCAGTTATAATTATGGATATGTCATTCTATGATACCAAGATGAAGAGGATGCTAGTGGATATAGCCACCTAAAGGAGGATTGATAAAAGAGAACTGAACACTATTATACATAGTGTACAAGACACACTTTATGACAAGCTCATGAACAGATTGATAAGCAAAGAGCTGTTTGATTTTTTTGAAGTATGTCATCCTACTATAACTAGCATCAATGGAAAGCTTAGGGTGCATAAGAATCTACATGACTCTCCAATGCGACCAGTCATTTCAGGAAAAGGATGGATAACTGAACCCCTTTCTATTTTTATAGAAGGGGAGTTAAAGAAATTGCTACCTCACGCACCTGCAGTGATCAAGGACTCGGCTGCGTTCTTAAGTAGACTTTACAAGAAACTGCAACAGATGAATATTTGTAAGAATTTATTATTGGTAACTATGGACGTGAACAGTTTGTTCACGTCCATACCCAATGATTTGGGGATCGAAGCGATCAGAGACTTTGGTGTGAAGCACAAAGCAACCAATGATATCCATTTACTATGTGGTCTCTTGGAATTGGTCTTATATAACAATGTGTTTCTGTATGGTAGTACTTACTACTGGCAGAAGTCGGGGGTAGTGACGGGAACTCCATGTACAAATAGTTATGCCAATCTGGTCCTGGCAAGATGGAAGATCTATGGAAAGTGGATATTAACAACAAATGGAATAGAAACATAGTTTTCTATAATCGATTTGTGGATGATGTCTTTCTCTTATGGGATGGCGATTTAACCTCCTTGGAACATTTTGTACAATTTTTGACCAACACAACTTCATTTTTGAAGTTTGAAGTGACATCTTCTAGTACGGCGATAGAATTCTTGGTTGCAATGATTGACTTCAACAATTGGCTAAGCTTCTGGTGTCATTCTAAGGGGATCCAGTATCTGTCAGTTTGGGATGACATGGTCGATAGACCACGATGCTTTGCCAGAGATGGCCTGCACCTGTCGTCTCTGAGATTCCGGATACTGACTAAGGCTCTTGCTGCCCCTATAGTGCCTTTTTTAGGCAAGGTTCAAATGATGAATTCACCACCATAACAGGAACAGGCAAGCCAAAACTGAGGGTAATGCTACTCAATGCTAGAAGTCTAAATCTCAAAATGCTCTCACTCGAGGCACTCCTTAAAATGGAGAACATCGAATGCTGTGCAGTGACTGAGACCTGGTTCAAGGCTCCAGAGAGCACCACTGCACTACCAGGCTATAACTCGTACCACACTTTTCGGCCATGTAACCTAGACTGGAACACCAAAGGCGAAGGTGTGTCCATATTCTTTAAGGATATCCACACCTCCAGGCTAGTTGCTCAGCATAATGCATCCGAGGTTATCCAAGTGCAACTAACTCTAGGCAAAACTGCAATCCAAATTGTATCTTGCTACAGATCCCCCACCATGCCCCAGGATTACCACTCCTCTTTTCTTGATGTACTGGAAAATATTAGGGTTCAACCAAACACCCTAATAATGGGCGACTTCAACTACCCCATCATTAACTGGGAAAACTACTCATGTACCAACTCCTTAGCTCAAAGCTTTCTGGAATTCATAAACTCCAATGCCCTGGATCAACTTATCCACACCCCCACCAGGGGCAACAATATCCTAGACTTAGTCATTACCAACATGAGTAACTGGTGCTCCACACCTGAAGTCAACTCCTTGTTGGTCCGATCAGACCATAAGCTAATCATCCTTGATATCCACATCCTGCCCCCACCCCCCATTGAGGAAACCATGGTAAAAAATTTCTCCAAAGCCAACTTCATGCTTCGTAAGATAGAAGTGGTGAACTTCATGACACCCATGCAGATGGACAATACAGATGCAACTGCTGAATCCTACACAAATGCACTCTATAAGCACTTACATGAGTGCATGGATTGTGCTATCCCAAACAGAACCAAGATGCTATCCTCCAAAAAAAGGATCCAATCTGGTGGTCCTCTACCATAAACAAACTGTACAAGAGAAGGAAGAAACTGTTGCAAAAGAGAGTAAAATCCCATGAGTGGAGGAGCTCCTTGGTCAGCCTCAGTAAGAAGCTGAGATCCATTATAAGATCCTCCAAAGCTAGCTATGAAAACAAAATCACCACTAATTCTAAGGACAACCACAAAGCATTCTATAGCTATGTCCAGAATCTCTATGGCAACACCCAGATATGCTCTGAGTTACAGCACAATGGCACGAAAATTACAGAACCAACTGATATTGCCAACATCCTGGCAGATAGGTTTAGTTCTAACTTTACCCCTCCCTCACCCCCTAAAAAGCCCATATCTATATGGGAAGAATACAGAGTCCCTGTAATCACAATGACGCAGGTAAAACCTGCAGTCTCTAAAGCCAAAAACACAGCATCCATGGGATTGGACAACATCCCAGGCTGTGTTTTACATGAACTTCAGAACAAACTGGCTCCCCACCTAAGCACCGTGTTCAATAATAGGGTTGCATCAGGCTTTGTGCTCACTGAATGGTGCACAGCAACAGTTATCCCACTCCACAAAGGGGGAGCCACCACTGATCCTGGGAACTATTGCCCTATTAGCCTGACAAGCCTGGTCTGCAAGCCCATGGAACGTATCATCATGGAACTCATAAACAAAGACATCGGTAACCTCCAAACTCTGGATCCCACCCTGTTCGGGTTTGTGAAAGGCAGATCATGCCTCCTGAACCTGATTAACTTTTTTGAGACAGTCACCAAAGCTGTAGATGAGGGTAAGGTGGTTCACACAGCCTATCTTAACCTCACCAAGGCTTTCAACACCATCCCCCATTCTGGAATTATAGCTAAACTCACTAAACTAGGTATAAATCCCTGCATCACAAGATGGGTTGCCAACTGGCTCACTGACAGAACCCACACTGTAAAAGTTGCAGACTTCAAATCTGACCTCAAACCACTGACAAGTGGAGAACCACAGGGTTCAGTCATGGGACCTCTCCTGTTTGGTATCTACTTCTCTGAGTACAGGCTAACATAGAAGGCATCTGGCTAATGAAGTTCGGAGATGACTGCAAACTAGGAGCCATAGTCAAGTCCCCAAATGATGTGGGCATCCTACACAAGGGCCTCACTGAGACAGATGCTTGGTGTCAGAGCCATGGTCTTAAACTCAGTGCCAAAATGTGCAGTGTCATCCCCTTTGGTAAAAACTCTGTAGCCATGAACTACCACATAGGCAGCAATCTACTTAACACCAAATGTGTGATAAGAGACCTTGGGACCCAGGTGGACAGTGGTCTCTCCTTTGATAGTCACATCGCCACAGTAGTCAGGAAGTCCTTCTACATGGCACACCTCATCATAAAAGGGTTGTCATCCAGGAAAAAAGAGGTCATTGTTGCCCTCTACTCAACACTCATTAGACCCATTATAGAGTACAATGCCCCTTTTGGAATGTACCTCACAAGACATCTGCAGCAGCTGGAAAGGCCACAGAAGTACCTCACAAAGAGGATTACTGGCCTCAAACAAATGCCCTACACTGACCGTCTCAAAAAACTCCAGCTTTACTCCATAGCATATCGCCTACTACAAGGTGATCTCTGCCTAACATATAAAACTATGTCAAACCTAGAGCTATTGGACATGCTATACCTAAAGAAATCCCAATCCCTCTGAGCTACATGCTCTAGGGACCTAAACCTTGTCACCACAATAAACAGGACATGCTGGAGGGATAGATTCTTGTCCCAGAGACTTCCCATACTCTGGAACAGGCTACCCATCTATGTCAAGCAAAGTTCTTCATTAACACTCTTCAAGAAAAAATGTTGATGAGTGGATGGGAAATAGGAAATACACCTTATGTGTCTCTGCTCGACAGTGGCACAGGAAAATAACTTTCTTGGGTGGCATAAGCCAGGGAACCTTGTTGGCTAGGCTTACGTAGGCCCTTGAGCCTATAGCCAAGTACCTACCTATGAACCTATGTTAGTTGATGCAGGAAGCATCAATACTAGAATGCATAGGAAACCTGTATGGCGCAATCATTTACTACACAATACTAGCATACATCCCAGGCATGTTCTTGACAACATAGTGACTAACCAACTAACTTGAGTGTCCAAGCTCTGCACGAGGAATGAGGATTGTAGGGAGGAGCAAATTAAACTTGTCATTGACTTTAATAAAAGAGGATACAAAGACAAAGAGACAGAGACCAATGAAGCAACTACCTTGGAACTATGCTGTCAGAGGGGAAGACCCTATTTTTCGGGACCAAGGTGAAACAGTTAAAATCAAGCAAAAAGAGGTAAAGTCTATCTGAGATGCCAGTTGATATATAGTACTGACAGTTTTGCTATTCGTAATACCATCATAAAATTTTGGCCAGTGCTAACATCTGACAACAAAATTAGGAAATTGTTGGAGATCAACCCAGCATTTCTTTTAAGAACAGGAAAACCTTAAAAAGACTATTATGTTATAAAACAGAAACTGAAGCTATTTCTGAAGACAGGAGTTTTCAGATGAACAGGAGAGTTGGTACATTCATATGTGGAAGTTGCAAGGCATGCTCTCATATAAACATCTCAAATACTTTTACACATCCCCTGACTAAGAGGAACTATAAGTTCAAAGCAACCAATGATATCCATTTACTATGCAGTCTCTTGGAATTGGTCTTATATACCTGTATGGCACAGTCATTTACTGCACAATACTAGCATGCATCCAGGCATGTTCTTGACAATATAGTGACTAACCAACTAACTCGAGTGTCCAAGCTCTGCACAAGGGATGAGGATTGTAGGGAGGAGCAAATTAAACTTATCAATGACTTTAATAAGAGAGGATACAAAGACAAAGAGACACAGACCAATGAAGCAACTACCTTGGAACTACGCTCTCAGAGGGGAAGACCCTATTTTTCGGACCAAGGTGAAACAGTTAAGATCAAGCAAAAGGAGGTAAAGTCCAATCTGAGATGCCAGAGTTGGTACATTCAGATGTGGAAGTTGCAAGGCATGCTCTCATATAAACATCTTGAATACTTTTACACATCCCCTGACTAAGAGGAACTAAAAGTTTGAAGGATTTGCAAACTGTCGGAGTAAGTACATTATCTATGTGGCAACCTGCAGTCATTGCAAGGCTTATTACATAGGGAAAACTAATCAAATGCTCAAGGAACGTATCCTAAAGCACTTATCTGACATAAGAAAAAAGTTACCAGCAATGCTCTTTATATGCATATTAGTATAAATGACAGTCATTCAAGTTCATGGCACTAACTAGGCTTCACGAAACGCCAAGAGGTGGGGATTTAGTAAACCGAACAGAAATTGAAGAGATGACCTGGATAATGAATTTGCAATCAGATCAGTCACCAGGTCTGAATGCATTTGTCCCTTTAAAACCTGCACTAAAAGGGAAAGCACTTCAGCACTCAAAATGACATAATTAAAAGGGTGTGTATGCTGCTATGGTTACTAAATGCATCTAGGTGAGTGAACTCTGGGAAATGAAGGTATTTAAGAGGAAGTTTCACTGGCAAACATTTAGGATTTGAAAAAGGTATTATACCGAAAGCGCTCATCTGGTTTATGAGCCAGTGTGTTTA
This sequence comes from Protopterus annectens, assembly GCF_019279795.1. Taxonomy (NCBI): domain Eukaryota; kingdom Metazoa; phylum Chordata; order Ceratodontiformes; family Protopteridae; genus Protopterus; species Protopterus annectens. Next base: position 225,094,957 of record NC_056748.1, read on the forward strand.
TTTTAGTTTATCTTATCATATATTTTATTAAAGTTTTCATGTTTCAAGTGTTTTTAAGTGGAATTGGTGGCAAAACCATTTGTTTTTGGAGTTTTATATTTTGATGTGCCCTGCCTTTGCTGACGCTACTTACTTCTTCTTGTTTTGCCTTCACATATAGACATCTCTGAAGAGTATCTCCATTCATTCAGATATTAATTACTGCATGTCTCATTTTCATGATAGAAAAGTAGTCCCCCTGTGGCAATGTCAGTTAATTAAGGGGGTTGTAATTTTTGCATCCTTTATCCCATGGAATTGATTTCTAGTTGTTATAATAATATTTTAACATTGTGTAGCCCTCACTATGAAAATATGTCATAATTTATCATCATTAACCTTCCAAAGTGCAGCTCTTAAAAGTCATGTCATTAAGCATTCCATTGTTGAACATTGGAACCTGTGATAATGGGTGGGGCATCACACGTGGCAAAGTTCAGTGTCATATTTTTAAACTTTAATGCTATGTGCTGCAGGTATTGCCAATGTGTCTGCCAAGGAATCCATCTGCTTTCAATCATACAAATGGAGCTGGCAAGGATGTGTAGCTTTGCACACACGTTACATGTGAGATCTGATTTGGGTGCCAGTGCAGACATGTCTTGTTAGCTTGACTTTTGCAGACAGAGCTGCTGATAGAGAGAATGGTGCTAAATTTAGAGCACAAAGGTGGGATATTGAGGAGTCCAAGATATTTGTAGCAGCCCTCATGAAGCACTTCAGCCATAGGCTTTTGCAGGGGAATTATATTAGGTCTCAGTATAAGGCTAAGGCTTGGAATAGCTTAGCCAAGGCTTTCTTCAATGCAACAAGCACTCCACACAATTGGGAACAATGTCATAAGCATTATAGTAACATTAGAAAGCACAAACAGGACCTTCTAAGTCAGTGGGAGGCTGAATGTAGTACTGGGAACACCCTACAGTTGTGTAACTATACTGACCCATAACCTGTCTATGATAAGGCAGTAATTATCTAGCCAGCCAATGCAGTTACTCATTATGCTTTCATATGCATATTTCTTTTTTGCACTGTACAGCTGCAAAAGAGATAGCTGTAAACCACGAGGTGCACCAGGAGAGGAATGGGGTAAGTATGATACATGTAAAAATTCAAGCCATAATGTTATTTTCATTCTCTTAAACACTTGCATCTCGAAAAGGCATTCCTCATCCCTCATCTCAAGCATGCATGCATTCTGCAATAACACGCTGATTACATTAGACAATTTAAACACCAACTTTACTGTGTGTGTGTTCTGTACCCAGAAGTAGCAATTTATATTTATTAATGGATAAGCATTTATATATATTAACAGTAGTATGTCAGGAAGAATCACATTATAGTAATTGTAATTATTACATTAGAATTGTTAATTCCAACCTGTCATTGGGAAATACAGCCTGCTGTCTTTTATATCATAATAGTGAGATTTGTTTACTTAATGACATATAAATACCTTCCCATTGTATATGGATGTTGCAAAGGTGTGCAATAGTAAATTATCATAATTGTTTATGAAGTGCCAAACAAAGTTTATTTAAACAAAATGGTACCATGACATGCCATGTATCTAACTTTCTCTTGTTTTTGTCTATTGCCCTTTCTCTCTTTTCTTTGGTAGGTGGTTACATAACTTACTGATGAAAATTAATGATCAAAAGCACAGAGAAGTACAGTGATTACTGTGACTCAGACTGGCATACCTTCACAGATGGCAATACAGACATCCAGCACTTCAGTGTAACAACCTGTCAGTGTTGCCTCACAGATCCTGCCCTACCTGCTCTAACTGTGTCAGGTAGCTCTGCCCAGCTGCTGGTGCAGTGGTACCCTCCAAGAGCAGTACTAGTGGAGGTGGTGATTTTCTCACCTAGCAGGAGCTGACAGAGCTGGTGGAGGATATCATGGAGAGGGGCCTCAGTGCACTTATCATCACGGTTGAAAAGGTCCTGTGTCACATTGCAAAGACAATTACATTTTCAACAATGACCCAGGGAGCTGCTGCAGGAGACAGTGATGACAGTTCTGAGGGTGAGGACTAGATGTTCACCGTTCTCAAGCTGGACATGGGTGCGACTCCAATGTCCCCTAGCTAACCCCAGTCATGATGTCCCCTAACCTTATATCTCCATCATCATCCCCTGTCTGTCTTGTATGTCCTGTATGTGTGCTGATGCTTCTTAACCTGTCCTATCTATCTGACCCTCTTATTCCCAAGCACCTTTCCTAACACTCCCCCCAAAATAATTGAGTGCCTCTCCTACAAAAAAAAAATGATGCCCTATACATAGCTCTCCACTTCACCTGTGTGTCCTCTTGGCACAATTGATTTGGTCCAATTGGCCATACAACATTATTATGCTGTTGTCACCCATCACTGGTGTGGTGACTCTATAAAGTAACAAAACTGTGTGTACAATGGTACATTTATGCAATGAAGAAGTGGGCAGCTAAGGTGCTTGCCTATTGGTGTAATGGTTAAGGAGTTTACCTCACAGGCACAAAGTACATGGTTTGGTTCTTACCTTTGAAAGGGGAATTTGGCTAGGCTTAAAATGGCCCAGAAGGGCAGCTAGCCTAGTACTTACCTATGAACAACCCCCTTTCAAATTCCTGTATTCTTTACCCTGTGCTTGTCAAACCCATTTTCTCCACTGTCCTATCCACCTCTTTTTCTCATGTTTAATCTGGTCAAAAAATAGATTCAGACACAGCACATATAACAAGAAATGGCCCATGGAAAAGCCTTCAGTTTATGTCCTTGGCATTTGCACTCAGTTTGGCATAGCTCAACAGTGCTGAGTTACAGTGAATGCTGTTTGACTTCATATTACAAAAGATGAAGATTTCAGTTTAATGTGCAGTGGTCTGGTTACTTTCACCAAATGTGCATAAATACACTGCACTATGGGAATACAGAGTAAAGGCAGACTAAATACAGTACTGTGGAACAGTTACTAGAATAGTTCTTAGACTGTTGGATGCATTAAAGTAGGACTTCCTATGTGGTGTATTAAGAGAATCATACTGTTTGTAGCCTGATATTTTTGCACAGTGTCAAGGTTCGATTACAGTTGCATGTCAATTTATTGCTTCCTGCCATGTCATATTCCTATCAAATATTTAACTGCAAATTACTATTTCATAGGTTAGTACTAGGCTAACTGGCCTTGTGGGCAATTTCAGTCCTAGCCAATTGTTTCATGTGAGAATCAAATCCTGCACCTTGTGTCTATAAGATAAACACCTTAACCATTATGCCATCTGCCAATAATTTATCTTCATATAAAACATTTCCTTAACATAACATTGGAAAAGTGCAGCAGACCATCATTTTCTAAAATGCTGCATCCCCAACAGGGAGACTTATTAAGCAAACCATATCCTATTAAGGGTATAAACCTACCCCTTATGTGTACCTGTAGCAAGCAGTTTATTATACAGAGCATGACAGATTAATGATGATTTAGTAATTATGGCTAAAACAACACAGAGATGTTCCTACATGTCCCACAAAACATATTGCTGTTATTCTTTGTGGCATCTATCTGTATCTTTCACTGTTCACTCCTCTGCTTCATGAAGTTGTCAGTGAGGTTCAATAGTGTTATTTTAATTCTGGGAAATGGTAATTCGATTGTGGCTGGATGAGCTGATGCTCACCCATGTATTAAGATTTTTGAATAATTTCAAGGGTTCTAATCCAGCCATTAGCTAAGTGTTAATGAGTGTGTTTGGTGCACTAACTTATGTGTACGTGTTGGATATATGTTGTTGTGAGCCACCATTACCCTTCTTCTGTCATACTCTAGCTTGTCTCTGCCTCCATGTAACCATGCCAGTGTACCTTCTCCCTTCTGCATCATTAATCTTCCACCTTTGCATTTGCACAATGTCGGGTGCCAGTCAATAAAGCAACTATGCCTAATGGAAGTACACAGCTTCTGGCAATTTCTAGGGATTTGATTGCCTTCATCTTCATTACTCTGCATCACTTCACATTGCTGTCCTACGCTATGTCTAGCCAGTTTAGTGTACTTTTGAAGAAGATGAAGTGCTGGATGTATTGATTACAGTGATCAATATGTTAATAAAGATGAATACATTTATTCACTTTTGCTGACATTTTCTAATAGTAACTATCAGAATTATGACTTTCTACATGGTGTGCTCAGATAATAATCATGTAATTTTTTTTTCTTGGCATGCTCTAAATTTTCAGATACATATAGATGGCAATATATTTCAGGGTATGTTGTCTGACTCTTGTGGAAATAAATAATGGCTACGGCTTTAATTACACATCATTGTCCTGCTGCTATATTCATGTGTCTGATACCTATTGGGAAGCCTGCCTTGTATAGATGTTTGGGCAGAAGTCAGCACAGAGCAACATTGAATACTGCTAATTACCATTGCAAGTTCAACACTTCAAGATGTGATTATGCATGTGCTAACATTTTGCCATCAGCAGGGCAAATCAGCTTTGTAGTGCGTCACTCGAAGAGTACAAGAGAAAAAAAGAGAAAATCTAAGAATTATAAGTTTCCTGTTGCACATCGTTTGTACACCTGCTATACTTTTGTCAACAGATGATTATGATTTCAGAATGATGTTGCCTCACTTCTTTCATTCATTTAAATATATATGTCTGCTATACAGTGTTTACGCTTGCACATGTGTTACCAACTTGGTTAACCTATTTTCACAGAATCCATCACTGTCATTCTGCAGAGCACTGTCTTATGTATGATTTGCATGTGCATTGGTAAGACAAACATGTACAATCATCCCAAATCATCCCAACAAAATGTCACTACAATGTTTGATTGATAATCCAGTAGTGTGCAATAGTCAGTGTGCATGTCATCCCATTATGTGGAACATGTCAATGTCCCTTACAGTATCACAATGTACAGTAAGGACAATATCTACATTTCATTAAAAAAATATGTCACTACATGTGACACCCATAGTGATGTTACAATCACCTCTGCACAAGATATGCAATTGTTGCATGCAACACAACCTGTGATGCACAGTATCTCTTCCAAACATTGCACTGTACAAATATTCAAGTGTCCAATTTCATATAGGTATTGTCTGTCTTCTCCTGTGACACTTGTGACTAATGCAGTGCTAACTAGATAGGTAAGAGTTTCAATGCCCAAAGTGTAAGATGTGTTTTGTGTGTGTGTGTGTGTGTGTTTGTTTATGAGTTTGTGTGTGTGTGTGTGTGTGTGTGTGTGTGTGTGTGTGTGTGTGTGTGTGTGTGTGTGTGTGTGTGTGTGTGTGTGTGTCTGTGTGAACATGAGACTGTGTGTAATACTTTGTGTTGTATCTACTTCTCTTGAGAATAATACATTTAAATGTTCTCACAATTCTCTTATCCCAATTTTTACAGAAACATCATGAGTGAGATATACATCTTCCTGACAAAAGTTCACTATCTTCCCTTAAGAGTCAGACTTTTCTTATGGTGCTTGCAATTAGTACAGTGCTCACTAGATAGCCTGGAGTTTCAATACCTAACATGTAAGACTCGAGTGTGTGTGTGTGTGTGTGTGTGTGTGTGTGTGTGTGTGTGTGATTGCATGTAACACTTGATGCTGTATCCACTTCTCCTGAGAATACATTTAACTGTTCTCACATCTCCCTTATCCCAATTTCTATAGAAACATCCTGTATGAAACAGTTCATAGGAGATAACTAGGCTAATGACATAACCGCCTTACAACTCTAGCCAATATAATCCAATTTTACCCAATATATGACCCTAGGGGCAAGAGGATAGCATAGTTTTGTGGCTATGTCTTAGGTATGTCACAGATTGCTCCTGTCCATAAGGGGCATACACACCACCCCAGGTGTGAGTTACAATTCTCCATCCATTGATCCAAATTTATTTTATTTATTTTATTTGACACTTGTTTACTGGGCATGCCTGTCTGAGCATAAGCCCATTTTCATCAGAGGCCCAGGGAGAAAAACTCCACAAATAGTACATATAGCAGATACAAATAGAAATATTATTTGATACTATACAGAGAATTTAAATTAGTCAAACCTCTAGATTGCATTTCAAGATGACCAGGGAATGTCTCTGTTTAACATAACAAGGAAGCTTGTTCCAAAGAAAGGGCAATCTCTGAGACAAATATCTGTCTCACCAATGTGTTTTCTTTGAATTACTGACTAAGTTTAGACCTCTTGAATGAGTGACAATGCTGTGTGACTTGTGGATGTGCAGTAATTCCATCATGGCTAAACTTGTGATTGCCTACTAGGTCAAGCATAGGTCATCCCCTAATTGCTGGAAGTAAACAGAGCAAAGGGATAGAGTGTTTAGTCTACCTGCATAAGACATGTTGGTTACAGCCTGTATTCTCTTTGTGAGGAACCCCTGAGGTCACTTCAGCTGCTTTAAGTGCCTAGTTATATACATGGCAAATGGGACATTGTATTCAATTATTAGTATAATGAAGGCTGAGTACAGCGGGGCTATACTTTCATTGGATCTTGATGCCATACATTTACTTACATGTTGTGCTACATATAAGGACTTTCTCACCACTGTGGACACATGGCAGTCAAAGTTCAGGCTACTGTCTGTGTACCTTGACTGCTCACCTCTGAGTCTATTGTTAGAGGTGTGCTGTTGTAATGTTTAGGGATATTTGACTTCCCAAAGGGTATGATAATGCATATTTTCACATTTAGTTTTAGATCGTGGTTCTGGCACCAGTCATTTATCAGAGCTAGACCCTGCTGAAAGATATATAAATCACTGGGGGATTCAATGATTTCCCACAGCTAGCAGTCTTTGGAAAACGTTGTCATCTAGAGGCCTTCCACATTAGCCTTGATGTTAGAGAAGTATATTCCAAACAGAAGTGATCCCAGCACTGAGCCCCATGGCACACTATTAGTCTCTTGCTGGATCTGGATTCACCCTCTTTAACCATGTGTCCTGACCATGAGTCAATTGGCTATCCATCTGGTGCCACAAGGATTTTTGCCAAGTTTTGAGAGTTTATATATAATACCTGAGTTAGAGTCCAAACTGGCCATGTCTACTAAAGACAATCATAAGGCTTTCTTCACATATGTCTGCAATCTCAAGCAAAGCCCCCAGATCTGCTCAGAACTGGTGGTCAAAGACACCACATACATAAACCCTGTAGATATAGCCAACCTGCTGGCAAACAAGTTCAGTGAAAACTTCAATCCTTTGTCCCCCATCAGTAAAACAGAACATCCTCAGTAACTGGCCCCACACCCATATCTCTAAGGAGCAAGTCATCACTACCCTCTCAAAGGCAAAAAAATATAGCCTCCATGGTACCTGATAACATCCCAGGCTGCATCCTACATGAGCTCAGGCATGAAGTTGCAGCAACATTAGGCACCCTATTCAACCAAAGCCTGAGAACTGGCTTCATTTCAGCTGAGTGGAGGACAGCTACTGTCATCCTTTTGCACAAAGGTGGAGTGTCCACTGATCCAGGAAATTATAGACCCATCAACCTAACTAGCCTGATCTGCAAGGCCATGGAGCAGATCATCATGGACCTCTGTAACAAAGACACCGGCAACCTCCAGATACTTGATCCCACATAGTTTGGTTTTGTCAAGGGGAGGTCATGCCTGTTAAATTTGGTTGCCTTCTTTGAGACACTCACCAAGGCCATAGATGAGAGGAAGACAGTGTACTCCGCCTACCTTGAACTGGCCAAGGCCTTCGATCGATACTATTCCCCATTCAGGTATAATAGATAAACTTTCTCAACTAGGCATCAATCCATATGTTACCAGATGGGTAGCAAACTAGCTTACTGATAGAACCCGCCTAGTCAAAATAGGGGAAGCCACCTCAAGTATTAGATCCATAATGAGTGGCATACCCAAGGGATCAGTCTTGGGGCCTCTGCCATTTGGGATATACTTCTCAGAGGTGCAGGCCAAATCTAGTGGGCTATGGCTGACCAAGTTTGTGACTGCAAGCTCAGTGCTGTCATAATTTCCCCTAGTGATGTGGACATCCTCCAAGATCGTCTCATTCAAACAAATGACTGGTGCCAGAAACATGGCCTCAAACCGAATGCCAAATAATGCATCATAATCCCTTTTGTGGAAAATGATGTCCCCACAAATTATCACATTGATAATAAAGCACTAAGCATGCAATCAGTTGTGAGGGACTTGGGCACCCAGGTTGATAGAAAACTGACTTTTGACAGCCATATTGCCTCCGTTGTATGGAAAGCTTTCCACATGGCCTACCTCATTAGTAAGGGTATCTCATCCAGGAACAAGATGGTCATAACATCCCTGTATTCTTCCCTTATAAGACATTATTGAGTACAATGCCCCCTTTTGGTATGTACCTCACAAAGCACATGCATCAGCTGGAGAGACCACAGACGTTCCTCACCCAGAGAATCCAGGGCCTCAAACATCTTCTCTATACAGATAGGCTAAAAGCCCTGTCCCTCTACTCATTCTTCTACAGACTCCTCAGAGGTGACCTCTGTCTGGCATACAAAGCAATCTCAGACCCTACTATGATGGGACTGCTGCATATCTGCAAGTCAAGCTCCACTCAAGTAACCCGCACGCATGACATCAACCTGGTCTGTGACATCAACAGGACTTGGTGGTGGGACAGATTTGTGTCCCAGAGACTCCCTTTTTGTGGAATAGACTTCCTCTCCACATAAAGCAGAGTGTCTCATTAAACCTTTTAAAGTGCAACCTAGATAACTGGATGAGGAACAGAAAATACACCCATGGGATTCTACCTTAGTTCCTGCTTGACAGTGGCATAGGTTGCTGACTTGTTGGAACATGGACTAAATTTCTGGCTAGGCTTGTAAGTGCCTCAGGGCCAATAGCCTAGTAACTTCTGTGAAGGATGTCAGGCCATGTAGTTAGAATTTTCTAAATAATCCTATGTTATTTGTAAATATTAATATGATCCACAGGCTTGCCTTACAAATGTAAGAGAACTATATGGTATGATTAACAATATTTTATGTGCTGAGCTTCAAAAATGTAGCCACAGTGCACTCTGCTGGAGAAGAGCATAAATGTATATGGACGATATGCCTTTGCAAATGTATGTTTTCATAGCAGAAGTTGGGACATACAGAGTTAACCTGCAAACTCTGAGAACATAAATTATTTTATGAGTGTTTTTACTAGAACTGAAAGATAGCATGTCTGCATCTGAAAATTCTTTCTGTTGTTTGAGACAGAGATAATTATAGGTTTCAAGGGTAAAAGTATTTAACAGTTTTATGATTCCCAGTTCCAGGCAAGCTTCTAAGAGATATGTGTCACCATCTGAGAGATAAGTATTTTTCACAGGCACATGTTAAATTTTAATTTCTTGTTGGCCTGTAAACTAAAGCAGAGGTGACAAGAATGATGTAATCTGAAATGACCCAGCAGTAATGTGTATTATTAATTTAAGCACTATCTCTCAGGCAAAGTCAGTGCATTTTGTATTTTGTTCTGGACCTATAAACATCTGTTCAGCACTTCTCATCTCTATCTGCCCAGCTCTGCAAGTAAGACATTTAGGGCATAGTATCTATTAGAGATAGATAGGAATATAGCAAGAGTAGTCTAGATGTTTTCTGTATTTTTGTGAGGTTTCTGTGTCCTAGTCAGGTAGCATAGTCTGGATAGAGGCCTGCTGTTATCCAGGAGTGTTTTTTTTTTTTTTTTTTTGAGTTTCCTGTGTTTCTGGCAGCCATATTCTGCTGATGGTGTCTTGTCTTCTCTGTTAAGTGAGAGTAACTGGGTTCCCTGACCTTCTCTAGCATGAGTGATTAGTTGAAAGAGCAGGGGCTAGGAGGACTGGGTAGTAATTCGAGCTTCAAGATTCTTCCATCATTTCTGGTATTTAAACCCTGTGTCTGTAGGGGCTGTGCTTGTTTTTACAAGGCTGTGGAGTGGTGATTCATCACTGGGACAAAGCAGAAATTCCCTAAGACTCTGAGAGCAGAATAAGTTATTTCTTACTTTTATTTCATTGAATTGCACTTCTTAACACTTATAATTGTGCTATACAGCTAATCTACTACATTTTGCACTGTTATAAATCTTTTTTACTGTTTCACTGCATTTGTGTACTGTTTTATACTGTTTACCAGCTTTCTCCATTTCCACTTGTACTGTTTTATACTATTCCAGCTTTCTCCATTTCCACTTTTACTGAAAAGAAATTCTAAGCTTGCTTCCCCCCTTTCCTGTGGCAGATCATGTCCATATACGGATTTGTTGTGTCCAGGACTGTTTGTGAGCTCCTGAGCACCCCCCCCCCCACTTAACTAGGGTTAAACTATTCCTGCGGCCATAAAGTCTGTTCTTCAAATTTTCCCTTGCAACTAGCCAGCTTTTTAGTTTTAGCACTCAAATCTGTTTCTTTGAGCTCAGCACTTGTTCTAAACTCGTTGTAAGCACTAAATAAGTTACAAATTACTACAGCACTCAACTTTCCTCACTTGTCCAGAGGAAAACAGTTTTTAGTACTTAATAAATAAGCACCTATTCAGGCATGTCTAAAGGTCAGCTCCCGGTGTTTTCTCCTGTCTACTAATGAATCTGGGCATCTTGGGACAATGCAGCAATTGCCTCATGTACACAGACAACCCTCTCCTCCTACCACCCAACACTACGACCTGTGAGAGATGCACTTATATAGCCAAACTAGAAGCAAAGCTCTCTTCATCGAAGACTGGACTAGACAGTCAAGAGGAGAAGGCAAACACTTGCACCGCACCACACTCATTACATAGTCCCTCAAAACCTACACCACCAAAACACACACACAGAAGCACAAAACACACACCTACATTCATGGAGGCTCTTAGTAAAACTCTGTGCAAACAACTGAGACCTCCAAAGCAGAAATGCAAGCAACCTCCACCCCGCAACACAACCCAAATGACACATACCCCGCATACTCAGTGTGCCACTCAACTACAGCCCATTAGGCATAAAGTACCCAACACTCTAGTCATAGGTGACTTTATTGTCAAGCACACTGATGTTCCACTCACCAGGCTAAACAAGGAAAAAGTTACTGTCAGCTGCCTGTCGGGTGCCAGGATCTGCCACATAATGCACACACTCAGGTCACTCCACAACAAGTACAAATATGACTCTGTCATTGTCCATGTTGGTGTGAATGACCTGAGACGTACCTCACTGGACTACATGAAAAGAGACATAGAAGAGCTCTCCGATCTTGTAGCCCAGGCAGGTATGACCCTAGCCCTGAGTAGCATCTTGCCATCACCCAGAATGATACCACAGTACAAGGACAAATGATTGCCTTTAGCAATTGACTAAGCTTCTGGTGTCATTCTAAGGGAATTCAGTATTTGTCTGCCTGGGATGACATGATCGACAGACCACACTGCTTTGCCAGAGATGGCTTGCACCTGTTGCCCTTGGGATTCCAGATCCTGGCAAAGGCTCTTTCCACCCCTATAGTGCCATTTTTAGGCAAGGTTCAAATGACAAATTCACCACCATAACAGGTACAAGCAAGCAAAATCTGAGGGTAATGCTACTCAGTGCTAGAAGTCTAAACCTCAAAATGCACTCACTCAAGGCACTCCTTAAAATGAAGAACAATAACACCTGTTCAGTGACAGAGACCTGGTTCAAAGCTCCAGAGAGCACACCTGCATTACCAGGCTATAATTCATACCACACCTTTTGGCCACCAAACCTGGACCAAAACACTAAAGGTGGAGGTGTGCCCATATTTATTAAGGATATCCACACCTCCAAGCTAGTTTCTCAGCATAATGCAGCTGAGATTATCCAAGTTCAACTAACTCTGGGCAAAACTGCAATCCATATTGTAGCTTGCTTAAGAGCTTCCACCATGCCCCAGGATTCCCACTCCTCTTTTCTTGATACACTGGAAAATATTAAGGTACAACCCAACACTCTAATAATGGGTGATTTCAACTACCCTACCATTAACTGGGAAAACTACTCATGTCCCAACTCTTTTGCTCAATGTTTTCTGGAAATCATCAATTCCAACGCCTTTGATCAAGTTATCCACACCCTCACCAGGGGCAGCAATATTCTAGACCTGGTCATCACCAACACGGGCAACCGGTGTTCCACACCAGAGGTCAATTCCTCGTTGGTCAGATCCGACCACAAGCTAATCACCCTAGACATACACATCCCACACCCACCCCATTAGGAAAACAACCGTAAAATATTTCTCCAAAGCCAACTTCATGCTTCTTAAGACAGAAGTGGCAAATTGCACGATACCCATGCAGATGGAAAATAGAGGTACGACTGCTGAATCCTACACAAATGCACTTTATAAGCACTTACACGAGTGCATGGATCTTGCTATCCCTAACAGAACCAAGATGCTATCCTCCAAAAAAAGGAAGCCAATCTGGTGGTCTTCTGCCATAAACAAACTCTACAACAGAAGAAAGAAACTGTTGCAAAAAAGAGTAAAATCCCATGATTGGAGGAACTCCCTAGTCAGCCTCAGTAAGAAGCTGAGATCCCTCATAAAATCCTCCAAAGCTAGTTATGAAAACAAAATTGCCACTGATTCTAAAGACAACCACAAAGCATTCTATAGCTATGTCAAGAATCTCAATGGCAACACTCAGATCTGCACTGAGTTAGAGCACAATGACACTAAATATACAGAACTAACTGATATTGCCAACATCCTGGCATATAGGTTCAGTGCTAACTTTACCCCTCTCTCACCCTCTAAAGGGCCCATCTTTATACCAGAAGAATGCAAAGTTACTGTAATCACTGCTGCACAGGTAAAAACCTCACTCTCCAAAGCCAAGAACACAGCATCCATGGGACCTGACAACATCCCAGGCTTTCTACACAAACTACAGAATGAACTGGCACCCCACCTAAGTACCACGTTCAATCTTAGCCTCACCTCAGGCTTTGTGCCCATTGAATGGTGCATTGTGATGGTTATCCCACTCCACAAAGGGGGGGGGGCACAACAGACCCCGAGAACTACCGCCCCATTAGCCTGACGAGCCTGGTCTGCAAGGCCATGGAACGTATCATTATGGAACTCATAAACAAAGACATTGGAGATCTCCAAACTCTGGACCCCACACAGTTCAGGTTTGTAAAAGACAGATCATGTCTCCTAAACCTGATAGACTTCTTTGAAGTAGTCACCAAAGCCATAGATTAGGGTAAGGTGGTTCACACAGCCTATCTAGATCTTGCCAAGGCCTTTGACACCATCCCCCTCTCTGGAATTATAGATAGACTCACAAAACTAGGTACAAATCCCTATGTCACAAGATGGGTTGCCAACTGGCTTACTGACAGAACCCACACTGTGAAAGTAGCAGACTCCAAATCAGACTTCAGACCAGTGACAAGTGGAGCACCACAGGGTGCAGTCCTGTGTCCTCTCCTGTTTGGTATCTACTTCTCTGAAGTACAGGCTAACACAGAAGGTCTTTGGCTAACTAAATTCACAGATGACTACAAACTAGGAGCCATAATCAAAACTACTAATGATGTGGACATCCTACAAAAGGGCCTCACTGAGACAGATTTCTGGTGTCAAAGCCATGGTCTCAAGCTCAATGCCAAAAAGTGCATTGTCATCCCCTTTGGTAAAAACTCTGTACCCATGAACTACCACATAGGTGGTAGTCTACTTAACACCAAAAGTGTGATAAGAGACCTTGGGACACAGGTGGACAGTAGTCTCTCCTTTGTTAATCACATCGTCACAGTGGACAGAAAATCCTTCTATGTGGCACACCTCATCATAAAAGGTTTCTCATCCAGAAAAAAAGAGGTCATTGTTCTCTTCTACTCATCACTTATTAGACCCATTATAGAGCACAACGCCCTTTTTGGTATGTACCTCACAAGACATCTACAACAACTGGAAAGGCTGCAAAAATACCTCACAAATAGGATTACTGGCCTCATACAGATGTCTTACGCAGACCGACTAAAAAAACTCCAGCTTTACTCCGTCGTATATCGCCTACTCAGAGGCGATTTTTGCCTAGCATACAAAGCTTTGTCAAACCCAGAGCTGTTAGACATGCTCAACTTAAAGAAATCCCAAACCCTTCAAGCTACATGCTCTAGGGACCTAAACCTTGTCATCACAATAAACAGATCATGCTGGAGGGATAGATTCCTGTCCCAGAGACTTCCCATACGCTGGAACAGACTACCTATCTATGTCAAACAGAGCTCCTCATTAGCACTCTTCAAGAAAAATCTTGATGATTGGATGGGTAATAGGAAATTCTCCCTGGGGATCACTTCTGTGGTTTTGATTGACAGGAGCACAGGAAAATAATTTTCTTGGGTGGCAAAAGCCAGGGTACCTTTTAGGCTAGGTTTGTATAGGCCCTAGGGCAATGGCTTAGTTCCTACCTATGAACCTATGAACCTGTATTTTTCATTGCTAGATAGTGTTTAATTACTGTGATTGCATTTGTACTGAATTACTTAACTGTAAACTGCTTTTTCATACTGAGTTACCCATCCTCCCTCCCTGTTGATTGTCTTGTTGTTATACTTGGTGGCTTTGCAGTTGCCCTCCCCTTCTGTAAATTTGATCTGGGACACTCCTCCCAATCTATTGTCATTAGCTCATTCTATCTAATGCAGAGAGAGCATTTGAGAAGGCCAACCCACTTAGTTTCTTAACCTTGAATTATATTTTGTTCTTCATTTCTCCCTTTCCACTTTATAAAAAAAAGCACTTTGCTAGAATCTACCATTGCTAGAATCTCCGTGTGTTCTGACTGAGTGTGCTTCTCAAACAATCTGGAAATATAGAGCTGATAAGTATATTTTTGGTACTTTTTAACTGTTCAGAATTCTGTACTGTCTTAATTTGTTCTTGACTGTATATTTTCTGGCATTGTTATCTATGATATTCTAAGTACCTACATTTTGATTTTTTCCTAATTTACTGCTTTTTGCACATGTTTTTAGTCATTTTTTAATTTAATTGCATTTATTTAAACTGTATTTGCTCTAATATTGCTACACACTTAAGCGTGCTAACTTGCACTACATTTGAATTGTTTTATTGCTGTTTTAGCTCAATTTCTGTAAAAAGAAATCTTCTAAGCTTTCCTGTAACTAGTCTAGTCCAGATACAGATTTGCTGTATCCAGGGCTGTTTGTAAGCTTCTGAGCCCCTCAAGTCCTTCTGTGTTGGAGGGAAGCCTTCTAGCTTATCAGTGGGAGTGGTAAGTATTAGGTAGCCTATCTACCACAAGAGGACTGGTTTCTGGGCCAGACATTTTAGTTTATTGAACGTTTGGACAGTTTATCCATACTTTCAACTTTCTAGTTTAAAAGCCCATATTTGCATGGGTTTGTACTAGTTTAAGTTCCGCTCAGTGGCGCCGATGCTGAGGTAAAATATTATTGGTGCTAGAAAGCCTGCTCTTCAGTTTTTCCCCTAGATCTTGTTAGTTCATTCTCTCTTGCACTTCAAATAGTCTAATCTCTGCACTTCAACAGATTTTTGTAGAAATTATTGTACCACACCTAAGATCCATAAGCTTTAGTCATTCCTCATGGAAATAGCTCCAGTACTTAATAGTTATGACCATACCTCCTGGCATGATTAAAGGGCAGTTCCCTATACTTTCCCCTCTTAAGCTGGTGCACTTGGGCATTCTGGGGCAGTGTAGCAACTGCCTCATGTACACAAACAACCCTCTCCTCTTACCTCCCAACACTCAGACTTGTGAGAGATGCACTTATATCACCAAACTGGAAGCTATGCACTCTCCAGCCAAGACAGGACTAGGTGGTCAAGAGGAGAAGGTCAACACTTGCACCACACTACATGGAACACAAAGCCCTCCAGAACTCCCACTATCACATTTCTCACATAAAAACTCAAACTGCACACACACCTTAGTGGAAGCATTCAATAGAAATGTACCCAAACAGCAGAGACCTCCAAGACAGAAATGCACTTGACCACCACAACACAGCACAAACCACAGGACACATAGCTCACCTCCACAGTGTGCTGCTCAACTTAAGCCCATAAGGCTAAACACCTTGCCCAATACACTAATCATAGGTGACTCAATAGTGAGGCACACAGATGTCCCACTCACTAGGTTGAATAAGGAGAAGGTAATAGTCAGCTGTCTATCAGGTGCCAGAATCTGACACATAACACACACACTCATGTCACTCCACAACAAGTACAAGTATGACTGTCATTGTCCATGTGAGTGTGAATGAAATGAGACATACCTGGCTGGACTAAATTAAAAGAGACAGTGTGGAGTTCTTGGATTATGTGCCCCAGGCAGGTACATCACTAGCCCTCAGCAGTATCATACCATCACCCAGAACGATACCTCAGTACAAAAAAAAATGATTGACTTCAACAACTGGCTAAGTTTCTGGTGTCATTCTAAGGGGACCCGGTATCTGTATGCTTAGGATGACATGATTTACAGACCTCAATGCTTTGCCAGAGATGGTGTGCATCTATTACCCCTGGCTTTCCAGGTACTGGCCAAGGCTCTTGCCACCCCTATAGTGCCTTTTTAGGCAGTGTTCCAAAGACCAAATTACCACTGTAGCAGCTATAAATAAATGCAATTTGAGGGTCATGCTGCTCAATACTAGAAGTGTAAATCTCAAGATGCACTTGCTCGAAGTATTCCTCAAAATGGAGAACATCAACATTTGTGCTGTAATGGGGACCTGGTTTAAAGTGGCAGAAAGCACACCTGTGCTACAAGGCTATAACTCATTCCACACCTTTCAGCCCCAAAACATGGGCTGAAGCTCCAAAGACAGTGATGTTTCCATATTCATAAACAATATGCACACCTCCAGACTAGTAGCCCAGCACAATGCATCTGAGATACTGCAGGTAAAACTAACATTGGGTAAGACTGCGATCCAGGTCATAGCCTGCTAGAGGTACCCAACCATGTCCCTAGACTCTCACTTCATGTTCCTAAGCATGCTGGAATCTATCAAGGTTGAACCCAACACTCTCATACTAGGAGACTTTAACTACCTCTCCATCAACTGGGAAAACTACTCAAGCACCAATACACTGGCCCAACGCTTCCTGGAATTCATCAGTTCCAATGCCCTGGAGCAGCTCATTCTGACCCCCACTACAGGAAGCAACATTATTACTAGCATGGGTGACTGTTGCTCTACACCAATAGTCAATCCCTCACTGGTCAGATCCAACCATAAACTAATCACCATGGAAATCTACATCTCCCCCACAACCCCTGCAAAGTTAACCACCTTGAAAAACTTCTCCAAAGCTGACTTTGAACTCCTAAAATCAGAGGTGGCTAAGTTCATAGCACCCTTGCCAATGGAAAATAACTGCATGACTGCCGAATCATACACCATTGCACTGCACGAGCATGTACAAAAAAGTATGGAACTAGCCATTCCCAACAGAACCAAGGCACTTTTCTCCAAAAAAAGGAAGCCATTCTGGTGGTCCCCTGCCATTAATTGACTCTACAACAGAAAGAAGAAACTGTAAATTCTACAACAGAAGGAAGAAACTGTTGCAGAAAAAGGTGAAGTTCCAAGACTGGAAATACTCCCTTATTAGCCATAACAAAAAGTTGAGATCCCTCATCAAATCCTCTTAAAGCCAGCTATGAAGCCATTATTATAGCAGACACTAATAATCACAAAGCCTTTTATAGTTATATCAAGAACCTCCACAACAATACCCTGATGTGCTCTGAGTTACTACACAATGGTACATCCTATACTGAGCCAACAGATATTGCCAACATACTGGCTGACAGATTCAGTACAAACTTTACCCCTCCCCCCTCAAGGACCAATTACAATAACAGAAGAATGCCAGGCACCCAGCATTTTTGCAGCCCATGTTAAAGCTGCATTGTCCAAGGCCAGGAATACAGCTTTCCATGGGACCCAATAATATCCCTGGCTGTGTTTTACATGAACTACAAAGCAAACTGACACCACATCTGTGTGCCCTGTCCAGTCACAGCCTCACCTCAGGCTTTGTCCCTACCAAATAGCACACTGCTACAGTCATCCCTCTCCATAAAGGGGGAGCGACTACAGTCCCTGGGAATTATCACTCCATTAGCCTGATGAGTCTGATGTGTAAGGCTATAGAGTGCATCATCATGGAGTTATTTAACAATGATATAGGGAATCTCCAAACTCTAGATCCCATGCAATTTGGTTTTGTGAAAGGTAGATCATGCCTGCTCAACCTGGATGACTTCTTTGAGTCAGTCACCAGGGCTGTGGATGAAGGTGAGGTAGTGCATACAGCCTTCCTTGATCTGGCCAAGGCCTTTGATGCCATTTCTCATGTGGGAATTATTGATAAACTAACCAAACTAGACATCAACCCCTATATCACTAGGTGGGTTGCAAATTGGCTCACAGACAGAGCACACAGTGTGAAAGAAGTGAACTCCAAGTCAGACTGCTGACCAGTCATGAGTGGAGTCCCACAGGGATCGGTCCTGGGTCCTCTTCTGTTCAGCATCTACTTCTCAGAAGCCCAGGCCAACACAAAGAGACTCTGTCTGACCAAGTTCATAGACAATTCAAGCTGGGAGCCATAATTAACTCCCCAAGTGATGCAGACATCCTACAGAAAGGCCTCACTGAGACCAATGACTGATGTCAAAACCCTAATGCCAAAAAATGTGTTTTCATCCCCTTTGATAAAAACTCAGTTCTCACTAACTACCACATCAATGGGAGCCCACTGAACACTGAAGGCATTATAAGAGATCTGGGGATGCGGGTTGACAGCAACCTCTCCTTCGACCAGCACATTGCCACTGTGGCCAGAAAGTCCTTCTATGTGGCACATCTCATTATCAATGGTTTTGCATCCAGGAAGAAAGAGGTCATCTTCTCTCTCTACTCTTCTCTCATTAGACCAGTCATTGAGTATAATGCCCCATTTGGCATGTTCCTCCCACCTGCAACAGCTGGAGAGGCCACAGAAGTACCTTACGAAGAGGATCCTAGGCATTAAATACATGTCCTACATGGACAGACTCAAAAGACTCAAGCTATTCTCTATCTCATATTGCCTACTTAGAGGTGATCTCTGCTTGATGTACAAAGCCATGTCTGACCCAGCTCTGTTAGAAATGCTACATCTAAAGAAATCCCAATCC
Source organism: Protopterus annectens (assembly GCF_019279795.1). NCBI lineage: Eukaryota > Metazoa > Chordata > Ceratodontiformes > Protopteridae > Protopterus > Protopterus annectens. The sequence goes on from NC_056748.1 coordinate 225,114,225, forward strand.
CTCTGCACCACATGCTCCAGAGACCTCAGCCTCATTACCACAATCAACAGAACATGCTGGATGGACAGGTTCCTCACCCAGAGACTGACCATGCTATGGAATAGACTTCCCATACATGTTAAGCAGAGCACCTCACTGTCCCTCTTCAAGAGAAATCTTGACAAGTGGATAGGTAATAGAAAATTCACCCTGGGGATCACTCCAGTGGCTCTACTTGATAGAGGCACTGGGAACTAACGTCGGATGGCATGATGCCAGGGTACTTCTATGGGCTAGGCTTGTAAAGGCTCCAGGGCCATTAGCCTATTACACACCTATAAACCTATCAATCTATGTTAGACTGTTCTGCAATGTTGTTTTAAAATATTTCCTGGGATTCTGAACTCTGTTGTCACTGTGTTGAGTTAATGAGTATTGTCTTGTGTTTTTATTATTTATTATTAAAAATATTTAAACCTTTTAACTGTGGCTGGTTTTGTATAGAGATATTTACACTCTTAAAGTACTTGCATATGTATTTGGTGATACTGTACAGGTCACTCTGGAATAGTCTTAATGTCTCGGACACACTTACCATTTGGATATCAGTAACATTACACAGTAGAATTGGACACCCTTTGGGAAGGGCCTTATAGTAGCTGATAAGGGTGGTTGGTGGCAGTGCTTTCTACCTTATAGTCTGGGCAAAAGGGGGCATAGCTAGTGAACCTGTGCCAGCCTTCGTGGGAGTGTCTGTGTGTTTGTATATAAATCAAGTCTCAAGGTGTGAGTATGTGTGTCAGGTACTTGGGCAGGGACATGAAGTGTTGGTGGGACAGAGAGGGTGCTTGAAGCTTTGGCTTGACCACTTGGCTGAAATCTTAACCCTATAGCTGTGCAAGTGGGGTGTCTTATTGAGAATCTGGAGAAAGAGAGAGAAACCAGCCCAGGACTGAATGTGATCCCTGTGAGCTCTTAAAGGAAATTGGACTTTACTGTGTGTGTACTTGTCATCCTCCCAATGTGTGCATCTCTCACTGGTATTAGTGGTGAGGGTTGAGGCTCCTTGATTACTGGGGCAGTGCTCGGGCATCACATATTAATTGGTTGGCAGTGGTGGGATAGCCACATCACATTTTATTTGGTTGATAGCGGTGAGTTAGCCACATCACATATTAATTGGCTTGCAGTGTTGTGGATACTGAATTCTGGTAGATTGTGTACAGAGATCACTGAAGGTGTTTTTCTACTCTAAATCAGACATGCAGTGAACTTTCAGAGTTCATATCACAATTGTTTTATTTCTTTTGTTAGCTTTGTTAATCAGGGAGAGCAGGCAGGCATGTCAGCAGAGGAGTATGGCAAGCTGACAAGGAGCAAGTTGGCTGAGATATGCCAGGCTAAAGGACTGGTGCATGGAAACCTAACTAAAGCAGAAATGACTACAGCTTTAATCACAGCGCTATCAAAAAATAGCAACCAGGAGGATGACCAGACTGGCCGTGGAGATGTACATCTCTCAGAGAATGGACAGCTCTACCTTACCACAGAGAACTTAAAAATCCATCTGGACTTAAAGACACTTGAGTTGGAGGCCAAGCATTTGGAAATGGAAGCAGCAGAGAGACTGAGGCATCTGGAAGCTGAGGAATAGGAGAGACAGAGACAACATGAAAAGGAGATGCCAACTCTTCGCCAGAGTCATGGAGGTAATTGGAAGGGAGTAACCAAATGCCAGAAGCAACAAAGGTCAGTAAATTTACAGAGGGGGATAATTTTGATACTTTCATTCATATTTTTGAGAGGGTATATAAACAGTATAATGTTGACCAAGGGCTCTGGGTACGGTTCCTGACCCCCTTACTCCATGTTAAAGCTGTAACTGTTCTCTCCAAACTGTCTGATAATGACTTTTTAAATTAAAATTTTGTAAAGAATTGTTTACTAGAATTATTTAACCTAACACCTGAAGTTTAAAGGAAAAAAATTGTAATCATAGACACAAGGCAGATGAAAGTTTGTGTGAATATGTTGCTGAACTAAGCACTTATTTTCATAGCTGGGTGAGTGGATGTCAGGTCATCACTTATGAAGGGCTGGCAGACCTTTTGGAGAGGGAATAAGCCCTTAGCACTTTGCCTGAAGACATGAAAATCTGGTTAGCTGATAGATAATGCATTACTATAGATGGGTTGGGGAAGAAGGGAGACCTATACCTAGCAAGCAGGGCATCACTGCACAGGAATGGGACACCCAGTGCTAGTCATGAGTCTAAGGAAACTCATAGTGGGCAGAACAGGCTGCCCCAACAGAATCTGCCAGTAGCAAGGGAAGCCACTAGTCCAGGTACATGTCCAGGACCTAGGGTTAAATGTTTTAAATGCAACCAGTGGGGTCATGTAGCATATAGATGTCCACAGAGGCAAAGTGGGGAACAAAAAGTGGGAGAGCCAGTAAGTGGGAATGACAAAATGCCAACAGTAGGTTATCTTGAGATAACAAGGGTACCAAACTACCATAAAAGGTTATATTCTATCTTAGTGAATGGCAAAGAGACCGTTGCTAAGAGAGATGCAGAGGAGCACTACTTGCCTGGGCAGTCTACTCCAGTCAGAGCTTTAGGAGGGATCCCATTCCAAATGCCTTTGGCTAGGGTTCACCTTGACTGGGAGGGCGGATAAGGAAGTCAGCAAGTAGGTGTGTTTCAGGATATCCTTGTAGATGTCCTGATAGGGAATGAGTTTGATAATGCAGTACTATGTGTTCATGCAGTTACATGCAGTCAGGCTTAGAGACAAGCATGTGGGTCTGGGGGAGACCCAGTCAGACCACATACTTGCATCCAGGACTGGTGAGGTGGTTACTTCAGGGAGAGAGCTACTCTGTAGGAGTGAGACTGAAGGTGAGCCACAGCTGCTTGTGTGTACTGATGTTTCCTTGGACAGAGTGACTGTAAGGGCAGAGGTGAGTAGTAGTAGTGCCAAGGCTTACAGTGAGGCACCACTGTCAGAAGATGCCAGACTTCCTGTGGAAGGGAAGCTGTAAAGGGTTACAAAGAGAGAGTTGAGTCAGGCTCAGCTCTCAGACCCTACATTACAAGGCATGAGAGAGGTAGCTAGTGAGGCACCTGATTCTCAAGGGATGGGTGAATCTGTATACTGGGACAAAGGGATACTGTATAGAGAGTGGACCCCTGAGGGAGGGCTAGAGAGTGAGAGAATACAGCAGGTGGTAGTGCCCAGAGCCTACCATCTGGCACTTCTAGCCGTAACCCATGATATTCCCTTTGCAGGTCATATTGGAATAAAACGTACAAAGAGACGTATTATGCAGAACTTTTATTGTCCTGGGATTTCCAAAGATGTAACAGGGTACTGCAGGACCTGTGAGCAGTGCTAAAAGGTAGGCAAGGCAGGAGACAAGGTGAAAGCTTCTTTGATGCTTTTGCCTGTGATTAAGGAGCCATTTCAGTGGGTAGCTGTGGATATTGTGGGACCTCTGATTACCCCAAGTTCTACAGGGAAAAAGTATATCCTAGTGGATTTGTGTAATGGAAGGCAGATGGATTCCTTGGCGAACACATTAGCACTAATTACATCACATAGCAACAAAGGTGTGAAACATGGCATTGAGCTTTCCCATGTATGATGTTCAACCTATTCACATAAATTCCAATGTTCATCAATTGAATGCTTAATGGCATAACATTTGGAAGGAGAAATGGGATGAATTATGACATATTTTGATGTTGGGGTTTACACAATGTTAAAATGTTGTTGTACCATCTGGGAATTGAACCCATGGGATAAACATGCAAAAAACTGAAACTTAGCTTAATAACTGACATTTTCACAAGAGATCCATCTTTTAAACATGCAAATTAGACATGCATTTATTTTAGTATACATAGAGATACACTTCAGAGAAGCCTGTATATGTGCAATTTTAATTAGTCCTTGGAATATATTCCTATGTAAAAGGCAGTATTTTTGTTTGTGAATATTGTTGATATGGATGGTTATAGTCGAATGAGCTGAGTAATGCAGGTTGGGGAATGCTACATATATATTTCACAAGACATATTTGTCCTAAACACATTGGGATATTTGAGGAGTCATGAAGATTATAACAAAAGTAAAGTGGCCATCATATATATGCAATTGACTTTTATATTAAGTATTATCATTGTCATGTATAGGCAATTGAGCACGCATTATTTATTTATTTATTTTATTTTATTTTACATTTGTTGACCGGGATAGTCCGACTGGAGACATGTCCATTTTCAGCAGAGGCCTGGGGAGAAAAGCTCCAAGATAATAATTCACACTGAACATTTAGTAAATGCTAGTTTCAAGCAGATTACAGTCATAAGCAATACCAGCATTTAGCACATATAGTACTAACTTATTATAAAACACTTTACAAAACATAACATTATTTTCAAAGTTAAACATACGTAACATTACATTCAGGTTTAAGACACACTGAGCAGCAGTTATACATTTGACCCTTCCTAAAATGGAGTGGTAGAAAAAAGAAGTAGTTGAAGGTAAGGCACCTAAGAAATAGAGAGGTCACTATTCAGGGTTAGTGCAAGGACATAACCCATGAGTTATGAAGTATTTCTTGAGCTTGTTTTTGAATTGAGTTAGTGAGGATTCTAGGGTCAAGACAGCTGGGAGTCTGTTCCATATTTTTCCAACAGAGAGTCCCCAGCTGAGTAGTTGGATTTGTATGTTTGATCTAGGAGTCTAGGGGATGATCACAGTGGCCAGGTGCTGGTGTAGGGGCTGATAATATTTTTTAGTGCAGGTGTATTTTCTGGTTGGTAAAGGACTTTATGTGCCACTATTCGCTGGTTGAACTGCAGTAGGCTTGGCAGTTCAAGCCATCCTAGGTGATTTAGGTTGTGACAGTGGTGTGTCCGGTAGGCTGTGCCAGTAGCAAATCTGGCAATGTGGTTATAGCAGGATGATAGTTTATTAAGATCTGTTTTGTTTAAGTTGGGGAATAGAGGTAAGGCATAGAGAAGAGTTGATAGCAGATGGGAATGGGCAATTACAGTTCTAGCAAGTGGGATAAGGAAAGGTTTGATTCTGTAAAGAGAGCTAAGTTTTTTATTAATGGTTTTGATAGTTTGATTGATATGGACATCAAACTTCAGGTTGTTATCAACTATGACACCCAGTAGTTTAGTTTGGGCTTCTGGGGAGATGACCGTGCCGTTGTTAGCAGTTATGTTGGATGATGGTAGAGTCCTGCATGTGGGGAAGAAGAGGAGCAACTTAGTTTTGTTGGGGTTTAGGATTAGATGTTGATCGAAGAGACATTTTTCCACTGTATTGAAGGTATTTTGGGTTAATGTGAATGAAATAGCTGGTGAGGTGTCAGAACAAATCAAGGTGGAGTCATCTGCATGCTGAATGCAGGTAGCATCTGGGATGACTGAATGAAGGTCGTTGATAAAGATGGAGAAAAGAAGGGGCCGTAGTATCGAGCCCTGGGGGACTCATAATGTGATGGGTAGGCAAGATGATAGCTTGCCCTGCCATAGGACTGCCTGTTGCCTGGCCTGCAGGTAGAGTTGAAACAATTGGAGTGCATGGTTGTTTAAGGAGAAGGCCTTCAAGGTATTTATAAGCATTTTGTGGTCAACCATGTCAAAAGCCTTGGATAGATTTAGAAACAGTGCTGAGGATAGCTTGTTATTATTGCAGTTGTGGTTAATGACGTTAGAGAAAGAGAGGAGGGCAGAAGTAGTACTGTGGTGTGGCTTAAAGCCATGCTGAAAGTTGGACATCAGCTTGTTCTGTGTGAGGTAGTGCATGAGCTGTATGTGTACACACTTCTCCATAATTCCTTGGGCATTACAGACAATCCTACAGTTTATAAAGTGGAAACCTTTTCTGTTGATGTACATCATTCCAAGTGATCTAGGTGGGGTATTTATTTCTATGTGTGTGCAATCTATGCTCCCCCCAAACATCAGGGAAGTGTGCTACCTGCATGGTTCTTACTCTTTCCTGTTGAGTGCATGGGAAACAGATGTGAACCCTTGCATGTAGTAGCATTACATTTAAAAACTGATGTGGTATCCTTAAGGCTGATGACTCTGACACCCCTAATGTATCCCATGTGGGTCTCTGAAAAGTACCAGTAGCTAGTATTTATAATGATAAAAATACCTTTGTTTCAAGTGGGATGGGTTTTCTACAATTTCCCTGTGTCCTGAGGTAGGGGTGGCAGAGGTTGTATAGTTCCTCCAATGTTTCTCTGTCTGCTGTGCATCTCTCAACAGTTTATCTGTCATGCAGTTCATGATAAGTTAATCAGGGTCTAAACACCCTTCTTCTTCTTGCCCAAGGTCTGGTAGCAGCACCCTGATTTAGAGCCCGTTGCACATACAGCATAATAATGGCAACTGCAACCCCTAACATGTTTTTTTTTTCTAAGTGTAACAGTGCTGTATTCCAAAAAGTTTTGGTGTACAGGCAAAATCCTACACTGAGTTTACATGATTGCTTTATAGCTTCCAGAATAGCTCTGCCATGTTGGATTAGTTAATTATCAGGTACTTTGGCTCTGATATGCTGTCATAAGCACATTCCACTGTTTATCTATGTTTGGCAGCCCTACATGTCATGTAAAGCCATTTAATGAATACCAAATAGTGTGCAAATGTGTTGGCACTTCCAAAACACACTAGCTACACTTTGTGTAGCTGTTAATGATTCCGGATGCGTGTGGTTTTGTAATGTTGACTCATTAGTATAGGAAAAAAGGAAAATGGAATTTTCAGCATATTCTGAGAACTGCTTTACCATTGTAAGCTTAGAATTTCTTTTATTCAAATCATCCTCCCCCTAAAACTTTTGTCGTGGGTCATGTTAATTTGACAATTTCAGTTCCTAGATAAAGTTGACATGGCTCCTTCTTATAAGTAAAAGCCACAGGTCACAAGTACTCCTGTCACCATATCTGTCTAGTGGCAGATGTTTAATTATGTAAGTGGTGTTGAAGCCATAAAACATATAAAGCAGTAAACCTGACATAGGGCCAGGATCATAATAATGAATGTGATGCCTAGGGCATGTGAAATTGTCCAAGAATGGGTCTACTTCAGAACATTGACTCACCAGAATATTGACTCTTCAGTACATTGAACTCCGAGAACAGCGAAAATCAACCCCAGGAAAAGAACCACTTGACCACCAGGACAAAACAACAAACAGCGAAACAAGAAAACTTTACAAGTGGTGGGCTTTGCCCCCCCACACCCCTGATGTTGGGGCTTCTCTCCCCACACCACCCCTAAATAAATATACCAACTCTGAGATCGCACTACAGTGGGGAAAGGGCAAGGTTCACCATGGTGGCCAAGTGGTACTTTTCCCTGTGTTGATTTTTGCAGTTCTGGGAGTTCAATGTACTGAAAATTGAGCAAAGTCATCTTGATGAAGTGGGATTTGATATTCTGGTACTCTGATGATTTCAAGGGGAGTCCCAGGAACATATGGCTGTAGGGGAATGAGGCTGCTAACAGAACACCACTGACTGAAAACAAGAGTTTCCTGTCCACTGTCACAGATGACTAACACCTCAGCAGAGGATTCACACAGAACTGTTGATGGTTGCTCTGACATGGAGGATAACACCAGCATATATACTGCAGAGCTTTCACCTAGACAATACAATTCAATAATTCACACTCACGTCTTCGGTATTAGGCTTGCCTTCATGTATTCTCCTCTACCAGCACTCTGTGTTAATTATGGATAACTGTGCACTGGTCTTGCCAACATTTTTAATGTAGTTATGGTTTCATGCGTGTGGGAAAGTAAAATGCTTCACACATATTATCGTGAAAAGTCTATAGGTGGATATTACAGACATCACAATCATACAGTATTTCTGACATTACTGTAACAGGGCAGATGTCTCACCTTAGGGACACAGACCTACGTGCATATGGGACTAAGCAGTTAGCTATTTTTTTTTCAAACAGGTTCCACGCTTACCTTGCGCATCATATGAGGGTGGAAGAGAATATATATTTACTATACTGTTTCCTTGTCTACCTGGTTTTGTGTACAGTTTTGTGTGCCATGCACACTATACTAAGTCAAACAGGGCATAGAAAAACCTTCTTCTCTGAAGAGGTCTGGCAATAGCAGCAGCAGCAGCAGTAAGTTTTATTAAAGTCTGTTCACATACAGCTTTCTAATGGCAGCAGCACATGTTAGCATTTCTTATTAAGTGTAATCATGGCTGTAATACAAAGAGTTTTAGATTTCAGGGCAAATGTCTACACTAAGTGTAGAATAATGTTTTATAGCTTCATGAATAGCTTCTCCATGATGGATTGGTCAATTAGCAGGTAATTTGGCTGCTTATGCTGTTATTACCATATTCTGCTGTTAACATTTGTTTTGCAGCTTTACACTAAATGCAGAGTCATTTAATGATTATCAAACAGCATGCTGTCATGTTCATGGAACACTGCGTACATGATAGCTGCACTCATTGTAGCCATTAATAAATCCAGACCCAAGTTTTTGACCCCACATCCCTTCTCAACTTAAAATGACTGTCATCTTTGAGTCCCATTAAAATAATTTTGTGCAGTTAACACTCAGTTGTTTTCTACTCTAAGCACTTTCTTCTGCCTCCAAACGTTAGATAAGACTTTTTCATTCTTTATGTTTGCAAGCACATAATTACATGAATAGGTTGCTTATTTGATGCAGTGGGATCGAGAACAAACATTCACTTGGACTTTTCAATGTTTATATGCAATTCCAAGAGCCATGACCATTGCCAGAGATGTTATGTCACACATTTTCACAAGCCTTCCAGATTTTAGGAATCCTCAGAATATGCATGATTTTCTATGAACCAGATCATCTTCACCAACTACAGCTCATTCTTAAGTTCTGTCATTCATAATTTGTGGTATTAACCTTCCCAAATATCTTCAACCATACTGTGGTCTTTCATGCAGTAGCTGTTTGCACTATGTCTATGTCTGCAGCTTTACAAACAGGGACTGTACTACTGAGAAGACGACATACTATTGTCATTAATCATACACTGCTGCACAAAATGCACAGTTGTGTATTGCACACACCAGTGCCAACATGATGTTTGCACAATAGATGAATCAAGCAATCAACAGCAGAATGTTATTATTACAAGAGAACAGGTAACAGTAGAGTGCCTTCCTGTTTCTCCATGCTGTCACATTCATACTAGTGAAACTGAAAAGATTAAAGTGCCTATATCCTTGCAAATAAGTATACATTTATGATTATTACAGTTTTACATTATTTTCTAAATGCTGCATCTAGGAGTCTACATTGTACATATTTGTGTACTATTTGCACCAGCTCTATGACTAAACATGTTCAATGTATTTTATGTGTGTGTGTGTGTGTGTGTGTGTGTGTGTGTGTGTGTGTGTGTGGTACCATGCAGGTACTCTGTGCCCAACACAATATGTGTCCCATTTATTGTCACAGTACACTGACAACACAGAGGATAAAGAAAACGGATAAGTGGCAGCATGGCTGTTGCCTAATGAGCATTGGTAACATCAGTAATGCAGTGTCCACTGCTTTCCTACCTTGTTATGCACTCCTGTAATTAAGTTACTGTTATGCTTCAATTACTGGACAACCCCCCTGCTGTTTCAGTCTAATGGGTACTGCACCAGACTGTCCATAGTAAATGTGGTGCTGTATCATGTTTTTGCTAGTGTTGAGTCTGTTTTAGTATTTTTTTTTCTTTTTGGTAACTTATGGTGTTGTCAGTGTACCATAAAGTATCTCCACTCCACAGTGACTGCCAGGTGCAATGCATGATATTTTTAGCCCCCATCAAGTTGCATGTTATGATAATGATGAGATCTAATTTAGGCTTCCCTCATATTGGCAAGTGATCATTTATGCTGTTGGGCATAGGGCAGGGTAAGCATGGCTGTAGCACTGTGCACATGTAACTTGTAGTCAACATTGTGATGTGGCATTATCTCTCCATGAAATGGTGGTGCTGTTTATTAACTATATTATGCTGAACAGAATATCCCCATTTCCTGGATATCAAGTACTGTACATTGCATAGTATGCATGCTGCCCCCCCCAAACACTTACCTCTAATTCACATCATGATACAGGGTTGACAGATTTGTGAATTACATACTATGATGTGGATCCCCATTTACATATGAAATGTGGTTATTACATTATGCGCAGGCCCTTTTATGAATTACACAATGCTTTGGTATATGCTTGAACTATGCACCAGACCTATGCAGTTCTGAATCATGTATATGAATGACACACCATATGTATTATAGCAAGAATAAGCTCAGAAATACCCAATTGTTTGTCACTACTTTGCATCTCTAGACCTCCTCACCATACAGTCTTGATTTACCTCAGGAAACTGTGATTTTTTATTTATTGTTTACTTAATTCACCTTTCTTTTTGCTTTGCTTCTCACTACTTGACATCTGTCACATGTCATAATTTTCATTCAGTTGTGTTCCACTGCTATGATTTTCAGTTCTCAATTCTTGAACCTGGGAAGAGCTGCTATTCATTAGAGCACCACATCAGGCTCATAAATTTGTGAGAATAATCAACTAAATTCTAACTGAATACTCACAAATCTTATGCATAATTCACAATGTCCTAAGGAATCATTTCACTTCCTACTATTCTGCAGCTAACACCCTGTGATCAATCACATCCCTGCAAGGCAATAGACCAAGGAAGATAAGATATCAAAGAAAAACAGTAAGAAGTTCCTCAACAGAAGTGCATCTGGGAGCTTGGATTCTGACAGTGCAGCAGAATAACATCAGTCACACATCATACATCTTACAGTATAAGCAAGCTTCATGTCTAGACACATTTTGCAGACTGCTCAGCAGATTAGTACATGAACATATATATTTCATTACTTACAGAAGCTAATTTTTATTCTCTAACATAGAAATGTTAGAACTAATGTATGTCTCTTGCAAACAGGATGGAAAATGAGGTGAGAGGGCATGAACATTTATCAACATGAACGCAGAAACATCTGAACTTAAAAAAGGTGCACTACACAGAATAAGACCTAGTAGAAAAACAAAAAGAAGAGCAGAGTGTTACAGAATGAGACAGAAGGGACGCCCTTAGAATATGCACGAGTCCTGTATGATACCAAGAGCAACAAGATAGGACAGGTAAACAAGATGTACTGCATGAAAATTAAACAACGACAGAAAAAGTACAATGTGGGAGTATGAGTCAAGATAGGTTATTTCTGCTAACATTTGTAGTACCCACTGCATTTAGGTACAGCATTGTTAATAATCAGACATTGAAAAATAGACCTAGTGTGAAAAAAGAAAAGTGTTACCTCAGAGAACACAGAAAAAATAGCCAATCTGAAATATCTGTTGCACTTTTAAATCATTATAACTAATATTAAGTCTTAGTTAATATAATATAGTCAATAGTTAATAAAAAATATGCATATTTTCAGTGACTATAATATAATCTGCTTAGCATATTTTCACGCCCATTGTGCTCTTGTGCAAGGTTAATGAATGGATTGTCAGGAGAGTCTAGGCAGTAACTTAACACAAACCAGTTACCAGGAGTGCTTAAATAATAGTTAAAAACAGTGAGATTGCATAGCAGTTTAATAATATAATACAGGGTGATGTTATTACGACTTAACTTCCTATCCTGCAAATAAGATTTGCATGGAAAACAATACAGCTATGAAGGATTAGTTGTAGTTTTTATATAATGCATAGTTTTATGGGTGTGGTGCCATAAAAGAGTGTGAGCGGGTAGATAAAAAAATCAGGCAATGGTAGCAGTAATGTTAGTCTTGGCCTTACACTATAGCACTGTGGTCTAATGCAAACAAAGTAATAAGCGTAGTCCTTTTGCTTATTTTAGAACTTTCAGTGATGTTTACGGATCACATACCCCATCTCTTTAATTGCAATACAAGCATCTTCTGCTCTATCTAGTTCTTTTCTTCATCTCACTTTCTTGGAATATCTAAGCACTAATCATATGATTTATTATTTATCTAAAAAACACGCTAATACACCTCTTCAAATGCTACATGTTCAACATCTGCTAATGCCTGTGCATATCTTTTACATGGTAATAGCAGCCTTTACTTTCATAAGAATGGAATCTAATCAGCAAATGTGTATGCAATTCTTAATGTGTATTATTTAATGTCTCTTCATCTATATTACTGAATGTATGAACACGAAAAACACTGACAGACTAAAAAACAACAAAGGCAAGGGTTTACTCCAAAAAAACCTTTTATAACAAATAAGGTTAGTGCTTTCGAACACTTCTAATATGTGAACTTCTTCAGACAAAAGTTTGTCTGAAGAAGTTCACATATTAGAAGTGTTTGAAAGCGCTAACTTTATTTGTTATAAAAGTTTTTTTTTGGAGTAAACCCTTGCCTTTGTTGTTGTTTATTACTGAATGTATGTTTATTTTATTTTATTTTACATTTGTTGACCGGGCTGGTCCAACTGGATATATGTCCATTTTCAGTAGAGGCCCAGGGAGAAAAGCTCCAAGTGAAAAACATTAAGCATTAAAAAACATTAAACATTAAAAAACAGAGTTACAAATATAGCTCAGAGAAAAATAATAATAGCATGGTAGTATTTTTACAATGGCTACAATAAGCAATTAAGTACATAAAAGGGTGTTCAAACTGAGCATGTTAGGAGAAAAGTAAGTTTTAGTAAAGATTTGTATGCATGATAAATGAGAGCACTAGGAGCCAATAGCAAGCTAGTCAGAGTTAGAACAGGAACAAAGCCAGTGAGGTAAGAGGAGAGTTTTGAGTTGGGATTTGAAACTGGGAAGAGAGGAGATAGCAGTGAGGTTGGAAGGAAGGGAGTTCCAGGCTTTTCCTATTGTGTTAGAGAACAAGGAGTCGCCTGCCAAGTTGTTGGCTTTACAGGTAGATATTAGAAGTTTATTAGAAGAAGAAGAACGTAGGCTTTTGAGGTTACAATAAGGACTAATAAGGGTAGTGAGTATAGGGGTGTTGGTAGGTTTGTAGAGGATTTTATGGGCTAAGGAGAGCTGCTGAAATAAGATCAGATTTTGCAGCTCAAGCCATCCCAATTGTTTTAAGTTTAAGCAGTGGTGAGTTCTAAAGGTGGAGCCAGCGGCAAATCTGGCGATACTGTTGTAGGCAACAGCCAGTTTAGAGAGGTTAGTTTTGGACAAATATGTATAGATGGGGGAGGTGTAAAGGAGGGTAGAAATCAGATGGGAATGGGCAATGGAAGTTCTGGCAAGTGATGTAAGAAATGGTTTAATTCCAAACAGGGAGACAGTTTTTCTGTTAACTAATTTTATTGTGTTGTTAATGTGAGAATCAAAGCATAAGTTGTTGTCTATCTCTACTCCGAGGAGCCTGGTGGAAGGGTCAGGAGATATGTTGGTGCTATTACTAGACAAGACAGAGAAGCTGAGTGGTTTAAAATGGTTTGTAATATGTTCGACCTCTTCTCCCTGGGCTTCCACTGCAAAAGGGTTCTGACTAAACCCATTCAGATAAACCCAGTAAACAAAAAATCCAAATACAATAAAATAAAACAAACAAAACAAACAAAATAACAAATAAATAAATTAA